>NC_135497.1:385046979-385340354 GCF_052857255.1 Amblyomma americanum | reverse complement strand
CCAAGAAAGCACACGCGGGGGACACGAGGAATCCGGTGCGGGGAATGAAAAGAGGAAAAGAAAAAATCTGCCGGCAAAAGGAGGAAAGGGTGAGGTGCGGGAAAGAAAGCGTGCAGAGGAAGGGTGGGTTCGCTCATTCGTCTTTCCGCGAATACAGCGCTACCGGTCGTGGCACTGCCTAGTACTGGAAGCTGCTGCAGGGCGCAGTTTTCACTTCGCGTCTCTGGACAGTGCCTGTCTAGCTATCTGTACCTGTGGTGTGCAGTCGCCGAGCGAATAACGCGTTTCGATAGCCTGCCAACAGGCTAACTTTGCGATGACGCCATATCAGTTCTGTAAGTACCGTCGAATGTTTATCTGCTTGTATTTTGTAGAGGGCGGGTGGTGTGGGGCAATTACGATCATGCTCACTTTTAGGGAAACAATTCAATTTCGCCCTCGCCAGTTCATGGATCTTAGAATAGATATTAATTGTCATGGTCTAAATTGTGCAATGCACCCTCGTATCTCCAGTAATAAGTTTTAGATACGAAGCAATTAGCTGTTTTTGACACAGTCGCCTTTCTTGAACTCTTGGCGGCGGGTGTACGTTGCAAAATGCATGCAACATCAAGCATGAGTGCCGCTAATGTGGTCTTTGAGCTTCAGAGGGTGTCCTGCTTTCTTTCATAACCTTGATGATTGCTCTGAGTGGTTGAAGTTTAAACATTGATTAAACTGGAGTACAAACCTTTTTTATGATGAGGCCCAAAGCCATATGGCATCTTTTTTCCTGACGCAGCTGAGTGGCGCGGTCAGGATTTTCTCTTCTTTTTAATGCAGAAAAAGGGCCTGTCTTTTTTCCCCCGAACTCGAGCATTAGCTCCATGCTGCTATGACCCTGCTTAACCTTCACCCGCAAACTTTTTTCTATCGCTATTTCAAGTCACTTAATCCTCACGAGAGTTGACAACTTTCAAAATAGACCATTTGCAGAAATGTGTAAGTCAGCTTCTCCGCAAGGCTTGTTTTCCAACCAAAAGGTCTCGTTCCCGGACGACACTCGCATTTTTTGTGGAAACGAAAAGAGTGAAGTTCCCTCTTCTGAGTAAACTCAGGAATGTCGCCAGTTTACTTCAAAGTGGCCTGGAGAGAGCCATCAAGAGTACAATTGTACTCATGCAGTCAACCTTCGGTAGCACTGCAGTAGAGGCTAGGCTGGAAATAGAAGGGAATGGGCCTTTGTTCCTGTGCGCCGGAAGTAGTGAGCTACTTCACGCTAAACTTTCTAAAACTTTTGTACTGAACAACACCGTCGCTCTAACTTCCTTCCCTTCCCCCCTCCCCCGCACACTCCTAGCCAGAACAAGGAACAACCCACTCCCCACTGCTCTGTGACGAAGGACGGTATCCCTCCTTTTTCTGCCTACACTCTGCTGCAGGCAGTGGGCGGCCATCCGGAGTTTTCATTCGCTCGAAGAATGCGAATTTGTCCTCTGGGTTCGAGACATTTACCACAGTCTTCGTTATCACTTCCTGTTCTTGCCACAAAAGGGGAGATGGGTTAGTCTGTCCCGAAATAGATTAAGGGGAATCCAACCTTTTTCTGAAAATGCGAGACTGCTGTCTGTAAACGAGTACTTTTGGTCGGAAGACATCCTTTTGAAGAAGCTGTCTTATATAATATTGCAAGTTGTTACAGAAAGAAACGCACTATCTCAGCCCACATACGCTTTTGTTGCGCGCAGGCGGCGAAAATTCAGCCACAATTTTGCTAGCTCCAAAAGCATAACTGGACAACAACTGAACAAAGCTCACTTCAGGTTGTTTGTGTTTGTAAAAAATGTTCCATGGTCATACACTGGCTCTAACTAAATGGTAGCACCACTGCATGCACGATAGCAATGGAGTGAATAAAGACGCCCTGCTTATCATTTTACAAGCGTCAAATATACTGCGGTACGTACGGTTTCTTATGGCTTGCAGAATTCAGCTGCAAAATCGGGCCCCTTTCAATCAACGCCGAAAGAACGCTGTAATTAAAAAAACCTAGGCCATTTACGGAAGTGGGACTGCGCTCTATACTTCCACTGCATGTGAGATATGTGTACTGCACACCAAATGTAGGAACCTTCTAGTTTGGTCTAGCTGGTGGGGCATGCATGTTCAACCAGTATCATGATTTGGTATCCAGAGCTCGTGTTGTTCATTCTTTTACTTTTTTCTTGGCCTGTACAGCATGCTCGCTTGGAAAACACTACACATACGCCTCCGCGCTTCAGACCAAATTGTCGCAGATTAAATTTTGACCTCATAATTACAATTTATGCGTTAAATGTGTGTACTGCCCGTCATGTTTCAAGGATTTCTTTTTGTCACACAGGTTCGCTTGGAGAATGGATGCCATCATGATGTTGACAGAAGACTGCTGAGTTATGCTGCCATTTTAAATTCAATAAGAAATAAAGCCTGTCGTGCATACTGGTGTACAATCACTGGAGTCCTTAACTGCACTCTGAAGTGCAGCTAGGCTCGCCACAAATTTATCGCACTAACACGAACATAACCTGGAATGTGGAAGAGAAAAACATCTGTGAACTTGATGGAAGTGAGGTGCTTATCAAGCCTTTTCAGCAAGCAGCTTTGTTCTGTAGGTGTATTGTAATGCTGCGTTTGGTTTCCATGTGTGTAATACATTGAAGTAGATGCACCATTACCGACACCTACAAAGTGAAGTGGTTTTCTTTACAGGCCCAAAAACGATCTTACTTTAATAACAATGGATGCCTAGTATCACAGCGAACGTGCATGTGCCTTACATTCGAGAAGTTGTAACAATACACTGTAATATGGGATACATTCCTCTGGACGGTAACGTTACCCGTCCAAAAGAGACGTAAGGATGCACCTAAAAGAGCAAAACATACACACTTTCAGAGCAATGTTATGCCCACTGACGCGGTGCAAAGTTGCACCATAGAAGCGTTGTGAAAAACTCATTAGGTAACTATAGCCCCTGCGAGGGTACGCTTACGTTACCCTTCCTAACATGGCGTAAAGGTGCACCTAAAAGAGGAACCCATATGCTCTTGCAGAGGAATGTTACGCCCATTGATAAGGTGCAAAGTTGCTTTTTAGGAGGGTTGTAGTAAGCTCATTAGACAGGATTAACTGTAGCCCTTGCGAGTATAAGTTTGCGCCCTGCGATTGAGCATAAGCTTATTCCGAGTGGGCGCAAACATGCACCAGAAGTGAAGCATATGTTTGCACTTTCATGGCCTAAGCGTTAGTCTTTCTGAGGAGGGGTAACGTTAGTCATGAAAGGGTTATACTTACACTTGGCCAGACGGAATAACATTACCCCGATAACAGCCTAAATATTGCACTGTGCGCACTTAGTCCCCCGACGAAGGTGTAACGTTACACCAAAAGGGCGTCGCCACTGCGTCAGTGGATTTACCCCCTCAAAGGACTAAGACCACTCCTTTTTTTCTTAGAGTGTGGTGAAAAAGGCGGCGGTCAGCCGACGGAGGCCTCAGCTCTGCAATACAGCCATGGACGTTCTGTTGTTGGCCTTTGGAAGCGCGCACCACTTCTTTGTCTTCAAAAACCTGGCAAATGTGGTGACGCAACATCTTTGTTGCCCGCCGTTCCTCGTTCTGGCTAAGCCGTGGGCAGGCTTCTCACTCGGCAGCCAGCACAACTTGGGCGAGCATGAGCGCGACGAGCGCCCTTTAATATATTTTTTATTGGCTTTAGGCCCAGCGAACCTCTGTTGATCAGAGCTACAACTCTTTATTTAATTTATACTTTTATTTCTTTAAATTGAGAGGGCTCATTAAAAAGCAATAACAAGGCAGCTGCTCAGACATCTGCGTGCTTGGTTTTAGTGAGAAAGAACTAATCCGGAGGTTCAGGGCATAGGAGAATCCTCTCCTGCCGACTGTATTTCCGATAAGCGCGAGCGCTCCGTCCCGCGGCACTGCCCGCTTATGGTTGTCTTCTACGTGGCACAAACCCGGTGGTTCTGACCCTAGCAAAATTTTCTATTGCCGATTGTATCTCCGAGAAGCGCCAGAACTCCATCCCGCGAGACTGCGAGCTCATCGCCGTCTTCTAGGTAGCACAAATCCGTGCGTTCGCACTGATTCAAGAGTAGTCAGCAATTTCTGTCATTTTTAGGTTTTTTATGTGCTTACGGCTGATAGAAAGTTGGCTGAGATCCTTCTCATTGAGCACTTCGCTTCCGAGCTGCAACCGTAGGGAGTAGAGAGATCGCAGCATCGAAAGCGCGGCTTAAATAGCGAGCGGTGGGCGGCTTCGCGCGCATCGAAGATTTGACATCTACCCTAATAGCTTGATATTTACATCTTTCTACCTCAGTCCGCAACAGCGACCCTTCATTTCTTTCCGTTCCTGTCTTCGTTCTCATTGGATCCTGTTCTTATTTTCTTGTTTCTATATCCTTCGTTCTCACCTGTTTTAGTGTTGTTTTTCTCTCTTCTTTCAGCCTCGCTGTCGGCAGCAGCATCCGTCCATTTTCTCTCTGTGCTTCTTTCCTTCTTCCTCACAATGGAGCCCTCCATTCGTTACCTCATCTTTATCATCAGGCTACTTCGATCGGTGACCTTGGACGGGCTTCATCAATGCGTCGGCTGGAGGTGGGCTCAGCAAAACGGCTCACGCCGTAAAACCTGCCGTACCTGCATCGCGCAACGGGAAGGGTGAGTAGCTCTCAACAGATCAATTCCAGTGTTTTCGCGGTCCCTGCTTTGGTCTCGGCGATAAGCAATCAGACTGTTATCTGCACAATAGCACATTCACTCCAATTGGTTTATTCGATTAACCTAATCTTATTCAAATGACTTTCGTCGTAAAGTGGCAAACGCTTGTCCAACCGTATGTACAGGCCCAGCTTTCAGGGACATGGCCGTTTAGTTCGGCAAACTGCCACCACGGGCCGCTTCACCCTGAACTCCTTCTTTCTCTTTTCTTTTCCCCTTTCCTGCCTCGTATAGCCGCACGCAGGCAGACGGGAGGGCGCATAGCTGCGGGGTTGGGTTGGGCGGTTAACCATTGTTCGGATTCCACACTGTAGGAGGAGGAAGAAGCAAGCAGGGCTTTGTGGGCGAAAAAAAACTATCAATGCGGCGTGAAGCCTTCTCTGCACCTGAGGAACGCATGTTCAGCAGCAGGATATTGAAAAAGGCGCCCAGTTAGAAGAGAAAGAGGGGACGGAAAAGGCAAGCTGACTGAAGGGCTTGTTGAGGCCGTTCGATAGGGACGCTGTGTGGAGTGAAAACGCGTGGTTCTTTTTGACGAGTTGTAACGTAGAAAAGAGATACATCCCAGCAGAAGCAGGACGCAGTGATGCAGTGTGTCATGTCTCACCGGCGCCGTATCTTTTCGCTGCACTACAACTAGCCCAAAGTGCCACCTTAGTGAACTCCTGGATTTAGGCTCGTGATTAGAAGCCAAATTAATATGTATAACAATAAAAAAAATCAAGGACGCCGAATGCAGGGATGTCAGATGCTTGTAGAAAAATGTTTGGGGCGAACGCAATGGAAGCGTCCAAAAGGCCGATCTCAACAATCATTTGGGGAGTTAGCTGCAAGATGCCGTTTTGGTTGTGTAATTGCTGTCGCCTATCTTTGTGGCGGATCAGTGAACCAGCTCTTTTATCGGCGTAATGCCATGTACAGTTTTCAGAAACACGTCGAACTCCTCATCAGCACGACTATAGTTCAGCGCTATATTTCGCGAAAAGTAACGGTTATAAATTTTCTTTCTTTTTTTTTTCCGAGGATGGTTACTGACTGCAATGCTCTCCTTGAGAGAGTGATATCCGCTGTTGACTTTCTGAAGGCCTTTGATGATGTATTTTAGTTATTGTATAGAGATATTCATCAGTTTTATTTGTCGTGCATGCTTTTATTACTGACTTATTGTCCTTGTGTGTTATATCTTTGTGCCCTTCCTGCTTGCACCCAAGCAAGAGGTCTGCACTATTGGGTAAATAAGTAAATAAATAAATAAATACAGGACTTCGTGTCCAGAGTTTAGCGTATCTAACATCAACTGGTGAAACCACGAATAGCGGCGCACTCCAGGTTTTTTTTTGTGACCGTAGTGAGACACTCCTGTGCAATCTGAGGAGACTGAACGGTCTCTTGGACACCGCCTCTCTCATCGTGTACCCTCAGCGTTCATGAACTGAGCGGCCAACAATGGCTTTGCGGGACAGTGGTAGAAACACTTTGTTTAAATTAAGGGGCTCAGATGGAGCAATTGCCGACAGACCACAGTAAGGGTAATCCCGCATGTACATTGAAACCACCACCACTGCTCTCCTAACAAGCTGCACAGAACATGAGTAGGATTGTTTCTTGGTTCTGTTACGTAGTTATCAAACAAATCCATGTTCCATTGTTTGCGCATGTTTGTTAAATTGTCCTAGCCCGAAGAGTCGCCGCGGTGGCTAAGTGGTTATGGCGCTCGGCTGCTGGCCCGAAAGACGCGAGTTCGATCCCGGCCGCGGTGGTCGAATTTCGATGGAGGTGAAATTCTAGAAGCCCGTGTACTGCGCGATGTCAGTGCACGTTCAAGAACCGCAGGTGGTCGAAATTTCCGGAGTCCTTCACTACGGCGTCCCTCATAGCCTGAGTCGCTTTGGGACGTTAAAACCCAATAAACCAAACCAGACTAGCCCGAAGAAAAAGAAAAAAACTAACCGTCCTCACCATGTTTTGTGTACTACAGCTCTTGTACATCGTAATCGGGCCGGACAGTTATTCAGAACACTGACTTCAGTGTTGCGACAATATTAGAAGCGCTGCAACGCCATGCGTCGGGTTCCGACTTTATATCCCTCTATGGTTGCCTGTCTCGGTCTCCCACTGCATGCAGTTTGCACATTTGCAGCATAGTTTCAGAAGGGAATCTGTGGATAAAATTGGGACATGCAGCAACGTAACCTCCCGAAAATGGACACAACGTTGCTATACAGAATACGCGGAGTGTAATACGCTTCTTACCTGCGCAAATGTAACATTTGCATCGCAGTCTCAGGCTGCAAACACTTATTACGTTAGAACCAGAAAAAAAAATTCAGGGGGCACTTTGTTGAACTAAAGTGCAGTGAGGCGAAAGCCTTTAGCGCGGTGTGGCTGCTTGTGTCACTGATGTGGGGTTAAGATGTTAATTAAGTACACAATTGCTTGTGAATCTTAAAGGCTGGAGACACTGCAGGGCATTTGGGATGCATCCATCTGATTCGACGCCCTTCTGCAAACACTCTCCAGCGTCCTAGACAAGCAGAACTACATATGCGTTGGCAGGAAGTAGCGTAGTCGTTAGCACGCTTGGTTGCGGAACGGAAGGATGGTAGAACTACTCTCTGAGTATTTGCATGCTTGCATTCATACTATTATGCTCCTGCAAAAGTGATGAAACCGTTTGCTGTATTAGTTGCCGGCGGCGACAGCATAACAATAAAGACTTCGAACGGTGATTCTTTGTCAATGCACTGCTATCAGTGAGTGTATGCGACCCGATTTTAGGATAGTGTCTCGCTTGTGAGAAGAATTCGTTCTTTACTCACTCATGAAATCTTTTAACAAAAAAATAACTAAAGAGATAGCCTCACTAGAGAGAATACATGGGTAAGCATTTACCCTTCATCTCGTTATGAGAAGCTGAATTCGCGTTCTTGCTTGTATCATACTCTTTTCAAAAATTTTTGCGTGTATATTGAATTTTTTCTTTGTTTTGTGCCTTGTTCTGAACGCTGCTAAGCTGCAGATGTGACGGACGTTCATTAATACCGTGTTGGCTGCAGCAAATAGCGCGTGCTTTTTTTTCTAATGTATACAGATTTTTCTTTTAAAAGCCGTAAAAGATGCATCGTCGTGGTCCGTGCAGGTGGATTGTGCGCCAAGGCGGACATTATGCCCGTGATAAAGTTCATTTAAAAGACTATTAATGAACTATAAATTGAAGGCTGTAAACATCGAAAGTTAACCAAGTCTTCAAAATTCTTTAATAGATAAAAAGTCTTTAAAAGGATCCAATTCCCAAAGTCCCTCGCGAAATGCGCCGGTAGTAGCACATCTCCACTTTATGCCATGGGGATGAATTTATCGCCGCAATAACTAAACAGCGATACTTAATCGTCGGGCCGACCAGCTGCCTTCTTCTGTGCGCCGCGAGAGATTTGGGGAGGCAAAGCCGCTTGGATAGTGAGAATTACTCGCCCACATTCGACAGTACTAGTATAGGGCTGACGCACCTGACAGAGTTCCTGACAGAGACGCAGCAAAATAATAAAAAAGAGCAAAACTGGGAGCACGGCAATAAAGTTGAAAAAGAAATGGCGAACAATAAATGACGTCGGCAACCAGCTGAAGGAACATGGGCTGGGAATGAGGGGGACACATGGGTATTTGGCCTTTCCCGTAGCCGCCTTTGTCGCTTCGACTCAGGCGGCTGGAATGCGCGTTTTGACATGGATGGGTAGCAGGTGCTCGTCACGTACAAAGCCAGTTTAGAAGAAAAACTTGACGATTCTGCTCATCGGGCCTTTCCCCTTTGACGTCACGCTGTTTACCCCAGAGATAGGTCTCTCCCCGCTGTAAAAAAAGTGACAATGTTTTGGTTTACACAACCGGTTTCGTCGGAAGGTAAGCAAAATTAAAAAAAAAGAATTCTTTCGCGATTTTTACATTCCGGGAGGCGTCTTGGGACAAAAGGGAAAGCACGTGAGCCTTGCACGTGATCCCGAATCCTTGACGGCGTTTTTATGCTAGGTTGTTCGCTGGCGTACTATAAATACAATACCATCGAGATGCTGAACACCATTCGTCCACACCCAGCAACTGCAGCATCACCTTTCTGCCAGAAGCAACTGATGTACCACTCTGTCGAGTGAGTCATCGCGAAAACGGTAAGTTTTTAACTTTTTTGTTTGAATATTGTAACATTAAAACCTTTTTTATATTTGTAACGCACTGCTGGGTACATTTATTCATTACCTGTGGTTTGATTTTGGTATGTGCAGCCATATACTTCATCAGAAAAATAATGTGCATTTATTCCATCTGCAGCACTAAGTTTGAAACCTAAGTAATGGTCTTTCAGAGATTGTTAAAAAGGTACCGTAAAAAACTCGCTCCATTTAAAATAACGGCAACGCAAGAACAAAAAATAATTACGCATTGTATTAGATTATCTGCTTTAAGTGAGGATGATTCATCTATCACCGAACACACAGACTTGTTAAGGACAGTATGCATAAGGTAGGGAATAAAACAACATTGAGAGTCACTTATATTTACTCCGCTCACGCATCATTTAGTCTAAAGTTGTGACTGTTTTCACCCGGTTTAGGAACGAGGTGCAAGCTGCATTCCCATATTCAAATGCACTTGCTCCACTTTGCACCGCACTAGTCCCGAGCAAGACAACATCGTATCATTCACAAAAATGTACAAGTTCATGTACATATCGTTTTCTGTAATGTTGTTATAAAAATGTTTGTTGCGCTTCTGTTATGGGTCACAAAATTTTCGCGTAGTATTGCGTGCCGGCAAAGAGTTGTTCAATTTAGTATTTGATATTAATAAGTCGCACCGAGCATAGTATACCGAATTTAGTATTATACCCCTTCTACACGGGCGCTTCGAATGCCTTCCAACCTAATGTCATTCGACTCGACTGCCGAACTTACGCTGCTACATGAAGTTTCTCAACGGCATTCGGTTCGGATGACATTCGAGTCGACGGAGCTCGGCGGAGACATTCCAGATTTTGGAATGCAGTCGAAACGCGAATGCAGCCCGAACCGACCAATAGGCGTTGCCGCCGCCATCGCTTCGCCCCGACCACAGCCGCGCGAGTGCTTTCGGCTCTGTGGCTGCTCATTTTGATACCTGCTGCTCGCTTTTTCCTGCTCTTTGCTTAGCAAATAGCTCGTGTTCTGTCTACGTAAGTGCTTGAAGATAACAGTGCACCAAAGAACATTTACCGCGTGAGCATGAAATTTCCCCAGCAGTGTGCCGATGAGGACGCCTGCGCGCATATACTATTGTTTACATAGCTGCGTACGAACAGCTAGCACTCGTTCTCATGACTTAAAACACATTATGCGCTTTAGTGCTATTAAATAATTTCATCTTTTTTGTACTGGTTGTACCCGTGGCTTGTTAAGGCAGTGCGACAATCTGTGGGAGGAAGCGCCGACACGATCGCTCGCCTGAGAAACACTTGACAGCTGGGCTACTGACATCGTGTACGATCGGCGCTTGTCGCTAATTGTCCCGACTTCGTCCGACGCGATCAGTAGTTTATTTTAAACTGCTTTATTCAGAAGTATGATTGGGGACCGTTCGCGGTAATTGAAAAGGCATAACTTGTTATCCACAAAATAGCAACGGCGACGACTGCCGCTGGTCGTAAAGCAGTGCTCGGCGGTTTGGGTCACACCGGCGCTTCCCGTTCATCGTATGCGCGCCCTGCGATGTGAGCAATAGTTGATTTGAGGTCACTGTTGTCAAAACTACACTCGTCAATCAATTTCGTTCGCTCAAACTCGTGAATTCGCTCTTCACAACCGCCGAATTCGAAGACGTAACCCTGCGGACTCTCTAGGCCTAGTCGTCGCGGAAGGGAAGGGAGTCGCCGTCGATTAAAATAAATTTGGCAAGCGCTTATAGCTGGTGAGTGTTCGATTGTGCACATGGGAAATATATCCGTTCCTTTCGCTTATTACCAATATGGATAAGGTAGAAGGGCGAATATATTCACACCGTCACCTCATCAGCGTGTTTTCGCTCAGCCACCGGCCTGCCGAGGACATGAAGGCTGACAGTCCGCCGGTCGGATTCGTCGGTGTCGTTGGCCTCAAAAACTTGTCCCACTACAGTCATCGTACACTGAAAACGAGCTGAGGAAATTTGAAATGCGTTTGGAAAGTGTCGTGTAGCGCCGCGGAAGTCCGTCGAGTCCGAATGCCATTCCAAGTTGCGAATGTCATTCCACTCAGGTGTCATTCGAACGTGCCCGTGTAGCACAGGTATT
Organism: Amblyomma americanum; assembly: GCF_052857255.1. Classification (NCBI taxonomy): domain Eukaryota; kingdom Metazoa; phylum Arthropoda; class Arachnida; order Ixodida; family Ixodidae; genus Amblyomma; species Amblyomma americanum. The sequence goes on along the minus strand of NC_135497.1, from coordinate 385,329,299 downwards.
AGCCTTTCTCGCGATTACCAAGGACGATTTCTAATACCGTTGGTCGTGATGACGCTCTGCCGCCTTCATATTAGCAGCAGAATTTTTTTGTTTCATAGAGATAACATGCCAATTTTCCTCGTAATAAGGTGCACGTGCGCTTGCGGATCCTATCAACCTAAGTACCACAACAAATAAAATGCTGAGACTCAGTTTCAGTTTCCCTACTTTTGGTTTCACCCCCCCCCCCCCGCTCCCGCTATCTTCAGATAAATGAAATCGTTTCCTAAAGTATTGACAAAACGTCTTCATTTGTCTTTCATTTAGCGCAAAGGATACATGACCCATTGGAAAGGGTACTCCAAATGGCATAGTACCCTGAAACCTAAGAGGAATCTCGAGGCCTGTCTGCGCGAGTTCACATCCCCAAGGAAACCATCGAATCGACGCCTCCAGTCTGCCTCTGAAGGGATCGTGTACGAAATTCAAAAAAAGCTGTCCAACTGCCGTCGATCAAGCGGTCTCCTGAAGGTGCAACTTGACCAGGACATTTATCGATGGGCTTTGCACGGGAAAGGCCAACCATTAGAAAAAAATGCTATTCTGTGAGGAACAAGACTTCTCCAGGCTCCAACTTCCGTCTCCATGGTTGATACGGGAAACAAAACTTCGGAACACGGTGGCGATTGAGTTTCCAATTAGAATTAAGGGTGGGGTAACACTTCAGAAGTCCTGCAAGAGGTTTCCTTGCGGATTTCCTCGTGAGACCTTGCAGGTTTTTATTGTGACAAAGATCATTGCTGGCGCATCGTAATACAGTGATAACTGTTTATTCCCATAGAGTTCTACTTTTGTTCAATTTGTTTTGTTTTCGCGTTATTTTGGCTTGTTTTGTACAATGTGTCACCTGTTTAGCTCACTGAGTGTTACTGTCTCTATTCCACTCCTATGACTTCTTGTTCGTCAAACTTTCTAGTTTTCATTTAGTTTGTTGTTTATAGCTCCACGAAATGGCACGCCAGATAACCATATAATCTTGTCTGCTACCTTTGACAGTTGCAGTGTCACATTTACGCTGACCAATGAGACAGCTATAAAGACAAGACACGAGAAGGACCTTCTTCGAAAGACATAATTTGAAACTGTGCAATCATTTTTGCCCCCGAATGTAAGGCTTCCCATTATGGGTAAATAATTTGAAGACCGGTTTACGTCACTGTGCAATATTGCGGATAGGCGCTACAGGAATTTGACAGGCCGTCCGAAAGCGTCCTTCTTAAAAAATAAAAGGTTCATAAAAATTCACTTCGAGTCTCAATCTAGCCCACCTGAAACGAATACCGGAGAATCCATAGAGAACATCATAATTTCTGCTCTGCAAAAAGAACTCGAAAGAGTAGGAACCGTTTCAGAAAAGGCCATAAATGAGCTCAGAGACACCGTCTCTGCCTCTAAGTACTAAGCTTCTTAACCTAGAGCAGGAGAATGAAAAGCTGAAATCCGAAAAAACTACAATGCCACTGCGCAAAGGAATAATGGTCGGCGAGGGGTGCAAAAAAACAGACCGAAGGAAGCTTAATGCCGCTGGATATTCCATCGTGCAAGCACTTGAAGCTGTACTGGAGAGCTACGGCTTAGATGTATGCCAGCTTCTCGTACCTGACTTAAAAGGCCTGCTGCATAAAGTAACATTCAAGGAAAATTGAGAAATTATTAGTAATTGCGGTGTAAAAAGAGGTTTCTGCAGCAATGGTCAAGTTAACTATAATTCCCTTTCTTCTCCAAACAAACAAAGCTTGCGAGAAGTTGAGCCCTCTTGGACGTACATTTTGTCAGTAACGTTTTCTGGGAGCACCTCTCCGCGAGCGTCCCTAATCTGCCTACCATAAGCCTAATAAATTCTTACAGAGAGCACCTAGACAGCAGGATAACTGTCTTCAAGACACCCGGTACCTCACCTGGAGCTCAGGTTCCATTTCAGGAAGACTTGGCGTTAGCTGCGCAACAGCTAGCTAAAGATGTAGGCATAAGTGTGACAGAGATCTCCACCGAGGCACTCATTGTAAAAATTGAGGGTGATGGCTGCGTTGTGAGTAGACGCACGACCTGGACAACATTATCATTCGTCATCATTTGCAAAACGCGGCAGCTACAAAGCCATAACCTTCATCGCCTTCTCGGTGTGGCGGAGATCTCGGAGGGTTATTTTGAAATAAGAGAGGCTTTTCGGGATTTGATAAAAGAAATTAATGTTGTCGCACGAAGGGGTAGCATATCTGTAGGGGACCACGGGATTCCGATTCGGATCTGTCTAAGGTCAGATTTGAAATTTTTGCTTGTTGTTCAGGGTCTGCAGTCTGCTGCATCACACTATCCTTGTCCATTCTGTCGAGCAAACCCACAGACAAGGTGCTCAGTTCTGACAAGTAACAGGAGCTTTAATGAGCCTCCTTTGATCCGCACTCTTGAGAACATGAAAGCTGATTGCTGCGCAGAGGCGAACGGGATGAAAATCGTGCCATTGTTTAACTTCGACTTTGATTTAATAATTCCTGATGTATTGCACATGAAGTTAAGAATAGTTAACCGCCTTGTAGATGGATTGCTTTCAGAAGCAGAAGACAGAGATTACCGTGAAAAAGTCCGCAACCCACGTTGTATGACCATACACGTTCAGGACATCGTTGACGCCGTAAATAACTGTGGGATTAAATTTCACGTCTGGGAAGCCAATGCAGGAAACAAGGAAAAAACATTCACGTCGGTATCGGGGGGCGATTGTGAGCGCCTGCTGAAGGCTTTGCCTGAAAAACTGGCCGGGAAATTGCCCCCTGAAACAAAGGAAAAAACCTTGCTCCTTTGGAAGCTTATGCGGAAAATTTTTTACCACCTGGAACATGATGTTGAAGGTCGCAGCATAGAAAGAGAAACCTCAGAATTCCTTCACACTTTCTTAGAATTAGGAGCCCAAGGTTGCAAAGGCAATGGTGGCGATAGAGTTACGCCGTACATTCATATTCTCGCACACCACGCTTCCGCAAAGCACGAAAGGTTCAAGTGCCTTGGTTGGTTTTCAAGCCAAGGGTTAGAGAAAAAAAACGACGTGCTAAAGCATCTACACCATGGGAAGTCTAACAAGTGGAATGCAGCCGCTGACACTCTCAAGCTGGCGAAAAGGCTTGAAGTGAGTGGGAATATCAGACTAAGCCGTGCATATAAAAAGCGGGACCAAGAGTATTGGTTTGAGGGACTTATTCAAGAGACACGGGCGAAGAGGCTACGCTGTGCAGAAGAAAAAGTGAGCGAAGGAAACTGTCTACAAAATGTGGACGACATGGATGCAGGAGAATTGCGCACGGAGCTTCGGGCTATGGGAATGTCGACGAAAGTCAAATGAATAGAAAAACTTCGCAACCTTGTAAGGAAAGGAAGAGAAAAGCAATGATTGTAGCCATAGGAGGAGATAACAGTTATGTGGTGAGATGTGCCTTTTAGTTTTCCGTGTTTCCTCCTATATTTAAAGTGCTGTGTTGTACCTCTAGTTTAGAAAGTGCATCACTGCTTGAAGATGAAGAGTACGGTTCCTGATTCCTTATGTAACCTGCCCCTAAAGGAGTGTTCGGTGTGTACTAAAAAAAGTGTATTTGTATTATGTGACTGTTTACCTGCCATATATGCCCTGAGCAATTTTTTGGTGTAATATAAATGTGATATGTGTGTTTTGTAATTACTGCCGTTGTCACTTTTAAAATGATCTGTTGGCTTGTCTTTTGCGTAAGAAAATTCTTTTATGTAAACAAACCATGGATAACCGATTTATAACGCAATCAGTACAGCTAGAAAAAGTACTTGGGGGGGTGGGGGGTGCCTTGAAAATGAACATGCACACACGCCTTTAAGTTCTGCGGGGCAGCAGGAAAAAATTTTGCAGCGAATTTAAGAAAACTGATTGGGCGTATCGGGCGTAGATCGCATGATACTGGCATCTAGTGCACAATGCGCACAAACAGGCTCGAGAAAAGTGAGACAGCAGTATTACGCACATTCAATGCCATCATTTATGTTCATTTTGTATGTCCTTCTTTGCTGACTCAATTTGTTTGGCAACCGATTAAAAGTTTGCCTTGTTCTTTATTCTTTTCGCAAAGCATTGCTTCTTTTGTATGTCATGTTGCTGTGAAGTGTGTTTAGTTATATTCATATTCGTTACGTTTGGAGTGCATCGTTCTGGTGGTACATGTAACATGAACACAAGGTAATGACGCTATGTGATTCTGACTGTACACATTTTGTTTCCAAATGTTGTATAAAAAGTGTATAATAAAATATTTTATGTCGGCACTATATCCCTTGTCCTTGCCTTTTTGCGGAGAAGTTATAACCCCTTCCGCACCAGCTATCAGATAGTGTGACAAGTGCAAGTTTATTGACAGCGACGCCATGAAAATAGACCTATTACATTTGCTCGATTTCCTCCCCAAAGGTGCAAAGGAGAAAAGAAATATAACCTCCAGTGCTTCGAATATTACTGTAAGCGTAACAGATCACTTCCCATGCGTGTTATCGTTAAGAAGGCTTCCCCTTCATTCATGGTAATTTGCTGACATTGTGCTTTCCGCTACGTGCTATAATGACATCCCCGCCTATTTGATATTCTCATTACCTTGTAACATAGAATGCAATTCGTGACTTATTTTATTGGTATACATTCCTTTTTAGCGTCTGGTTATTTTTGTTGCGCTCTACTTCTCTATTGCAATTGTAATTGGTTTGATTTACCAAGCGCTGCTGCATCCAAAGTAAGCGATAGTATTGTTCAGTGCAGTATAATTAGTTTTTCACGTGACGACAGAAATCAAAGCTGCTGCAGGCAGAGTAACCTGGGAACTGGGAAAAGCTACAATGAAATAATACAAATTCGTTCCGTTACTGGCTATGAGGGACAGCGCACTGGAGCGCTTCGAACTAATTCGACCCCCCGGGGGTAAACAGCCGGAGCGTTGTTGCATTTCGCGTACGCTGAAATGTGGGCATAGCGGCTGGGTCCTGAGCCGGCCTTACATCACCCGGCACCCTGTGCAAGACTTTGCCACCCCCCCCACCCGCCTCTCTCTCTCTCTCTCTCTCTCTCTCGCTATCTTTGAATGTATTTGTGGGGGTGTTTCTCTTGATTTTTATTGGCCGTCCTAACGGGGCACTTCTAGTTTTCATTCTTTTAACAGTCTCAATGTAGTATTTGTACTGGCGTGGGCAGGACACTTAGTTGTTTTTTTTATTTTTCTTCCCCCTTTAATTTATACCCCTTCACAACCTTTGATCTTGCTATTGGCGGTCAATTTTTTACACGTTTTCATAGCATTTTGAAGAAGATGAATCTTAAAAGCAAGCTGCTTGCGATAACGCAACTCATCTAATATACTGGTGAAATAGAAAAATTTTTTGCTTAAAATGATTACAGCCCAGCCTCAAAGGACAGATGCAAACGTTCATCAAAGGAGGCTCTCAAGACAGTCGCTTCAGACGATTGATATGACATCGCGACTAACCCTGTTAATCCGTGGTTAACCCTCTTGCAACTGGCGGCCCCTTGCGATGTCACTCTGGGAGGTGCGGGAGAATTAACTGCGATATCATGACAATCGGCCGACGAAGCAGCGTAGCAGCGACTGGCTGCGTAGCGGCTGGCAGCGTCGCAAATTGCGACAGCCACCATATTTACCATTTATATATACCGTTATGAACTGCTTCCTTGATGACGTCCATGTAAAAGCACTTTTTCGTAGCACAGAAGTGGACACAATTAAATTCACCAATTTGTATGCAAAAATGAAAAAAAGTTGGCGGTATCTTGCGGTATCTTTAAAAGCGAAGTTTCGTACCTCAAAAGCAAAGCCTCATTTTTTCAGTTGTGTTACACAGGATGGATCCCGGCAATACATCATGCATGCATATTACAGAAGTCAGAATGAAAGAACAGAAAAAAAGTCGCCAATAGCTGCAGCAATAAAAGTATGAATAGTGATCATGCGTGAAATTTTTCATTCATACATTCATACTAATATATTTTCTATAGATACGAGCACATTTATTAAATTAGTTGACGAAAACAAAAGGTTCTGAACCCCAAGTTAGAACTCTAAGTGCAAACTCGAGTCACCATATTCGGACAACGCTAGAGTCACTAATTTGAAAGCATTACAGGTGAACGTGACAGTAACAACCTGAACGTCTATCTAGACGCTATTTGCTTCTAGACTCCAAATTCTGTGTTCTGCCCGACAACAGCTGAACAGCTTCAGAATATTTCTGAGTAAAGCTATATCAAATTTTCTTAAATAAGTATTAAAAGAATAAACTTGAACATTTATATCCGCGAATACTTTTTGATGTTGGCCGTTTGAATGCCGCTACGCTCTTTAAAAGTAACAAGAATAGCTAAAATTCAGGCGAGCTAGCTCTCATACCCTAATATATCATGCTCACACGCCCCAATAAACTTTTTAGATAATAGCAAAGGGTTGACAATTTGCAAAGTTGCTCCACGACAAGCATATAAGAACAGCCGCGAATACTTCATGTAGCTGCGTTAATGCATGGTCATCGTAACAACCTTCTTTATTTAAAGCTCTGGCCGAGACACTGGGTTCGAGCTCTGACATGTGTTCTTGTCTGCAAGGCAAAAACCACCCGATAAAAAGGTAAGCTTCGAAATGGACGCAACTTCAGCAGTCCGAACCATTTCTGCAGCGTAGCTCGCTACCGGGCGCCATCTTTCATATTTTAGGCAATATCAGGTTTCAATGAAAAGGCCTCAGGAAGCTTCTTGATTAAAGATATGGCAGATTCTTGCACACCATTTTAAACACCATTTATTTGGGTACCTAAAACAGGGAAGCATTTTCGATATCTATCCTTGTTACGGTGCTATACAGTTTCAAAGTCTGGAAAAATGCCAAAACTTTGGCCTCCTCCCGTAGGCAGCATCGTATAATATTCAAACGCGCTGGGAAGCTCGTGTATTAATAGCACAGGACTGAAACTTCGGCACATTCCTCACCTAAGTGTATATTACGCAAATCCCTGAAGCATTGTTTGTAGGTGCTTTTGTTCACGTTTTACGATTTTTTTGTACCCCTTCCCATTCAGTTACGCTCCCTGTCGCCGCCACTACCGGTAGATGGCGCAAGTAGTAGATGTCCCAGAAAGCTGGGCATGTGGGCTAGATGCATCCCTCATTGCGGAAGTATACCAGCGCCGCAGCTGCAATTTTTTTTGGTGACATGCTATTTCAGAAAACAAAAATTCAACAAACAAACCTGCCTTACCGCTTTTCTCGTTCCCATCACATTGGCTTAATGAAAAATCGTTATTACCGAGGGAGGACTCAGGTTGCCTTCCTTCCCTATTATTCACGCATTGTGTTCTGATCCTCGTTGGGGTTGTTATAACAATTGCCGCCACGATTTTTCATTTCAAATTGTCGCTTATTTGTAAAGAGTGGTTTCAGCTTCTTCATTGATACAGACGCCCAGGAGCCGGGTCATATATCTCAGTAAGATGTGCATTATGATACGCTGCTTGAAGGTTTAATCAACGTGAGAAATGAAATTCAACGAACAAATGGATAACGACACCAAGCAAAGTGAACAATAATTTAGGGGGAAGCTTATTCACTTAGCCAGCATTTCGATAAGAGGACTTTCGTGTCTTGTTGTTTATTACATTTGTGGCGAAGTACGGCATGAAGTAGTTTCAAAAGTACACAAAAAAATGGAGCTGACAGTGGTTCTTTTCCCTAAAAATGGTCACAAAATCCACCTAGTCAGTAATGCCCCTGTCACCAGTGAAAATTCACAACGCGTCTTTGTGAAACTTCGAAAATGTGCAGAAAAAAAGATTACACGACATTGTTCAAAAAGACTTGCAAATCCCGAACTTACAGTTCTTTTTTATGTGTCGAATCTCAAGAAATAACGAACACAGATCAGGAAATTCTTGGGCTGGCGACTGCGACAACGTCGCGTCTTATTTGCTTTTTATTACTACGGTAGAGGTAGAGGAGAAAACTTTAATGACAAGAAAGACGGAGAGGTCCGCTAGTAGAGTAGTCACCCTGGCCTGCTAGTCTACACAGAGAAAAGGGGAATGGTAGAAAAGAGAGAGAGGGACTGCAAACGGAAGGTGAAGTTTAGATAATACAATGAGTGGCGTAGAGTGATCCGAATGATCGAGGTGTTTACGCATGCGCTGGCTTTCTCTACCTTGCACTCCAGCCTTCGCTCTCGTACAAACAGAGCTTTCTAAGGAGCGATTATTTTATATTTTGGTCCAAGGTAGCAACATGCTCTTTTCCTCTGCGGTGAAAAACGCACGCCTGTAATTATTGGTGTGTCTGATACTATAATGAATGAGGCGTAATACCTGTCTTAGATACACGGCAGCAAAATTTTGGAGAGAAAGCATGCGTGGGTCTCCTGGGCCTTACGTATTCTTTCATGACCAAAAGCAACATATGCTGCTACCTATGTTCTGGGATTCGCTGCTGACATTGCCTTGCTGAGTCACTCAGGAGATGAACTGCAAATCATGATCAATGATTCAGAGAAGCGGAGCAGAACGGTGGGTCTAAAAATTAACATGCTGAAAACCAAAGTAATGTTCAACACTCTAGCACGAGAACAACAGTTCAATATTGGCATCGAGGTGCTGGGAGTGGAAAAGGAATACGTCTACTTGGGGCAGGTAGTGACCGCTGATCGGGATCATTAGAGGGAAATAACTAGAATAAGACTGGGGTGGCGCGCATATGGCAGGTTCTCTCAGATCATGAATAGCAGATTACCAATATCTCGCAAGAGAAAAGTCTACAACAGCTGTATCTTACCTGTACTCAGCTACAGAGCAGAAACGGGGAGGCTAACGAAAAAGGGTTCAGCTAAAGTTAATGACAACGCAGAGATCCATGGAAAGAAAAATGATAGGTGTAATGTTAAGCGACTGGAAGAGGCCAGAATGGGTGAAGGAAGAAATGCGGGTTAATGATCTCCTAGTCGAAATCAGGAGGACAAAATGGGCTTGGGTAGGGCATGCGATGTTAAGGCAAGATAACCGCTGGTCTTTAAAGGTTACAGAGTGGATTCCAAGAGAAGGCAAGAGTAGCATGGGGCGGCAGAAAGTTAGGTAGGCGGATGAGATTAAGTTCGCAGGCATAGGAGGGGGGGAGGCAGCTGGCAAAGGACAGGGTTTATTGGAGAGGCAAGGGAGAGGCGATTGCCCTGCAGTGGGCGTAGTCAGCCTGATGATGAAGATGCCTTGCGCAACACGACAGCTATTTCGGCAACTGCACATTTTTAATGACAGCTTATATGCTGCCTGCGCTTATTGCTTTGCTGTCATACGTTTTTGTTATACCATATTTGACCAGCTACTGAATGGATCCAAAAGGAAGCCTTCTAAATCGCGTCATTTCCGCACAGACCGCAGGCTGCGTTGCAATAGGCCACGAAGCCGAGGGCAGAATACGCTCAAGAGCCAGCTGTGAGGGTCATCAGCGTGAGGGTGGTGCGATTCACGCGCTACTATGAACTGTCAGGAGAGGCGTTGACAAAAAAAACAAGTCTCCGAATAGAAACGGATAAAAGGAGGATGTTTAAGGAGTAGCTCTTCTTCGGAGCCGTTATGTCCTATCCTTGCGCTGAGGGTAACGACTTCTCTGCTGAGCCGCCTGTCATTTCATTAGTATCTGCGAATAAATCACATAACTTTTCCTTCTGTAGGAGTTGTATGGATCACGACGGATCACTCTTGACTTCGCCCAAGCCGAGGAATAGCTGTACTGCCCCCAAGCTATTGAGGGTGTCTCAAGAGGAAGACGAAAAGCAACCACCACCAATAGCAATCACTTGGCAACACTAAACGAAACCGCGAACCTTTGCTGACAAAGCTGGGGGAGATGTGTAGGATGGGCTTAGTGATTACTAGCCGGTGACGAAATACATTGAGTGTAAAACTACACTTAAGCTGTCGAATGTAGTCTTTCTGGAAGGAATAGCGTTTACTCAGTCTGAGTATCACATGGCATATTTAACCCTTTCAAACACTGGTTATGTTCTATTATCAAGGAAAATCAGGAAATTTGATAACCTATTTCGAGCCCCGTTTTTCACAAAAAAAAACATGACGGGCTCAAGAGCTTTAGAAATTCACGCATACCACAGCCTTCCAAGCTCACGAAATTCAGCCCTATTCTTTAGAAGACATTTATGTTCAGTTAACTTTTTTTGTAGCTGTCCCGCAACGAAAAATCCGTTACAATTTTCATTTTAGAAAAATATTCCACCCTGTGAGAAGAAACAAAAAGTGACAGCACGAGACTGCACATCTAAGAGGCATCGTAGATCTTCGCGACATCCATTATGCTTTTAGTTTTTGAAGAAGAATCATTTTTGTAGGCACAAAATGGCCCCACTATTCTGCCCGCAAGGTAATCAAAATGTAGCCGACATAACTGGCTGCCTCAGAATAGCTGTAAACGCTCGAAAATACCTTTTAAAATTACGGTCCACAATCGTATACACCGTGCCGCAAATGGCGAACTTGCCGTGACGACTTCATCAAAAAAAAAAAAATCGGTATTTCTCTAGACAGCGCTGCTGACAAAAAGAAGTAGGCCGAACAGACTTTGCTACCAGATGAGAGGCGCACGAAGTAATAATAGAGGTCTTAAAGCCTTGAAGTTGGGTGATACAGCGGATCTCCGCAAGCTTTAAAGTCTCAAGGGTATTACTGAAGATGTGTGCAGTTTTGTAAGCACCAGCAATGTTTGGAATGGAGCCCTAACGCACGTCCTGACGTTAGCCTAGGATTGTGGTCTACATCATCCGCCAAATCATTCCTGTCGTCGGTCTTCTGTACGTGTGCGGTTAAAATAAGCCAAATTTAATAAAAAATGATACATTCTTCCTTAACACCCACGTGATTTTTATGTCCTAGGGCCAGTTCCTGTGGCGGGTTTTTGCGTCGTCTCCCTCTGAACAGCATGACACGTTTCTTAACGAAGAGCACAAAGCACGCGAACAAACGGCACACCGTAGCAAAAGGTGAGTGCGGCATCTTTTCTGGTTTCATAACACGGCGCAGGTACGGTGTTAGAGTCTGCTAGTAATACTCTGTACGAATATGCCGTCTCACTAGGTGACTAGTCAACTAGACAGCTGCCTTTGAACACCTGTGTGAGAGATGTGGAATGCGAGTTGGGGATGGCTGCTTGGTAGAATGGCCGAAATAGGCAGTTTTAAACTTATGAGCTTGTATGGAGGCTCTACTACCGGTGTTCACCAGGCCAGGTTTCGCAACAGTATCGCGTGACCATCGAAGAGCCGGCTTGCCAACGCCTTATGACGGCTAGGAGCTGCGAAGCGAACGAAAATAAGCGCCTGTTAAACACATGCGCCATTCTTGCTTAATTCGCCGATGCGCGCCATAAGGCACTGGCAAGCCGGCTCTTCGATTGTCGCGAGATACTGTTAAGAAATTGGCCGGGTGTGCACGCATACCTTGCAGAGAGTGCGAGCCTAAATTGTAGAGTTTATGTAGCTTCATTTAAGGGGGTGCTACTCATCGTGACTCTTCCTAATAATGGCCGTAGTACTGAGGGGCAGAATAACGAGTCTTGAAATTGGTCGATCTCCCTTTCGTGGTTTTCGCAAAGGCTACTCGACAATAGACCACACACGTACCATCAATCAGGGTATAGAAAAATGCGCATAATATAATCATGACCTAGGACCATCATAGATTAAAAAAAAAGCAAATTATTAACAGACGGCTTAGGATGGCTCAGCTCGGAAAATTGTGCAGTATTAGCTAGTTACGGTGGGCACTTAAGGTCCTTACGTGCTGTGAATGCGAAGGCGTAGTTTGGCCTAAAGGCCTTTACACTAAAAGCCTTAAACATAAAGGCATTTGAAATAAAGGCGTTGACTTAAAGGTCTTTATTTTAAAGGCCTTAGGCTAAAGGCCTTCTACATAAACACCTTTACATCAAAGGCATCTGCCATGAAGGTCTTCATCCTAAATGCATTTGTCCCTAAAAGCGCATGACATAAATACCTTCACCACAAATGTCTCTGACCTAAAGGCCTTTACCCTGAAGGCTTTTACCATGAAGGCCTTCACCCAGGTGATTGCCTGTCAGGTGTTGCTCACAACCCGGTGGGCAGGTGGGCCGCCTGCCACGAGGCAGAAGGCAGGGTTCATAGACGTGCGTACTACGTTGGCCAAAATCGTAAAATGCGCCTAGTAGTGCTACCGTACTAAAATACTTACTCAATCAAAACGTCAGCAATCAAGCAGGCATCACGAGGCAGTGTGTAAAGAGGCACATATAAAAGCACTGAAAAATATCTATAGCGGCTCTACAGCGACCGTAGAGAAAGTCATAAAACCCATATTAAGAAACGTGTCAGGCAGGGAACCGAACTCTCCAGTACTCTTCAACGAATGTTTACAGCAGCTATTCAAAGATATTGATTGCGAAGAGAAGGGCATAACAGTAGAACGACGACACCTCAACAGTCTTCGATTCGCTGACGACACGGCGTTGGTGAGTAACTTAATGGACGATTTACAAAACATGATTGATGACCTAGGCAGGCGAAGTACGAAGGTGAGTCAGAAAGTTAATATGTAGGAAACAAAATAATATTCAACAGTCTAGGAAGGGATCAGCAGTTTACGATAGTTAGCGAGATGCTAGACCGGTAAAGGAATAAACCTGCTTTTGGCATGTTCTATCCAAGACAGAAAGGAAAATAACACAATAAGAAATTAATGGAGTTTATTTGTCCGGATCTCTCAGATCATGAATGGCAGTTTACGAAGCAGATATGGGAAAGCCCAATTGTCCTGCAGTGGATGTAATCAGTCTGAAAATCAGGCAGACGACCCTAATTGCGTTTTTTTTTGGTCACTTTTACATTGTTAGAGCATCATACACTAGACAGTGAGGCCCTTGAATGGCGTCTGCTGACGTTCAAAAATATAACGCACGGTCCATAAAACCGATAAGAGGCGCTAAACATCCCAGCGCTACGTTGGATCTTTTCCTTTGTTTGATTATTTTGCGCGTATTTCTACTTTATAGGCGTGGACTACACACCCGACTGAGCTTTCAGTCTTCGAAGGCGCAGCTGCTACGCCGGAAAGGAGTCCACGGTGCACTTCAAGGTACTAGAACTAACCTAAAGAACAACCGAAAAAGAGGATCACAAGGCCCCGAGCTTCATGTGCGCGTCATCGCCGGCGCTTGGCAACGCGCTGTGCGAAGCGGATCGCAATAGCGCGAGCGAAAGCGTCTATTAGATTGAGAGCGGGAGAAATGCTCCGAAGGCAGGATCCAGAGCAGCATTTGCCGCAGAAGACAAAAGATCCCAACCGCTGCCAAAGCAACGTTGAAGCCTGAAAGCGTGACCTAGCTCGGATCCGTTAGTGCCTTTCAAAAAACTTCGACGTTCATAGAAACCAACTTTGCCAGAAGAACGGAAATCGCAACGCTCTACGATCGACTGCGCGGCCAGAGGTGCTCGCAGCAAAAAGGGAGTTAGAGCGTTCCGTCACCAAACGCAGTCCTTATCCACGAGCCTGGCACACTACTCACCGTTACAAATATTAAATATATCTTCACTATGATAATACTAGAGAAACTCTTCGCGCCCTTTTCTTTTCCAGACAAATCTCTCGCCATACCGCAGTTATAAATTCTCTGGCGTATCCGTATAAATAAACTCCTTTCCCGTGCCCCTTCTTTCCATTACAGCCTCGGACCCTACATTGCATGCCCAAATTGCCCCGAAGCCAATGCTGATTTCTAACATTCCTTACATTCGTGCCGCGTTGCCATTCAATCTCCCCATTACCCACACCACTCTCCATCAACCTGGAAGGCCTAGCTAACCTCGGACCAGCTGACGAACCAGATGGCTTATGTGGCTCTGGCTCAGGAAATTCTCGTCTCTCTACACGAATACTGGCTCGACGGTCGGCGCCGTTTGTAATTCACTTCATGACCACTTCGGAACAACTGCTGCATAATATTTTTATTCATGAAAACCTCATGCAACGCACGTATGCGGCCCTGCAAAACCCACGCGAAGGGCTGAACAGCAGCTCCCACCAGAAAGATATACCAGATCATGATCACTTCATTATATGTCATTCTAGTAGAACAAGAGCAAGGGTGAAAAGGGCATCTGTAATAAAATATCAGAGAGCAGTTTTACTGCTTTATGCGCTCAAAATAATATGTCGCCTAGCAATCTACTGGGAACCACTTGCACTCAAAAAGATAAAGCTCGTTCTCTGGAAGAAGAAACGACACGAGGCAACAAAAACGCACATTTGGACGAAGGGCGCATTAATGTTCTTAAAAGTGCGGAAGTTTTCCTCCGGATATATTTTAAATGAACATTATATTTAAACACGTTTTTGTAAATTTAAACACATGACAGGATTAATTCGAGGAATATAAGAGAGGCCTTTTTTTATTCAGTGGACATAGTGAGGCTCATGATGGTGGTAATAACTAAACAGCCGAAGAAAATCTATCATTTTCAAGCAAGAAAACATTCTAGTGCTGCAGTCGATGTGCGTATCAGCTATTAGAGACCTCAGCACATGCTTAAATACACTACCACCTCTACCGCGTCATTTTAGAAAAGAAAAATGAACGCAACGTATATCATAGGGCACTAGACTGCATGTGATTGCAAAATTATTTAATGGCGATGCACAACTAGTAATACTGAAGATTAGCGCTAGCTGGCGAGCGATAATGATTGCGCAGCAATTGTTGGAACACATGAGGGATGCGTGTGCGGGGCTACTGTCCCCCGCGCCCAGGAAAAGCCCTGTTGCACGACTGCGAAAATATTGCTAACACAACCCATCTTTCACCGAAACCTTCTTGTGTGTTTGTTTTTGGGAAACCGCGCGCTGGCGCAACGCACGTTATGTGCACGAGTTGGTCACGTTATCTCCCGTCGCGCAGAGTACGCATCTCTCGCCCTTCTAGCCCCTACCCGCTCCCACTTGTTTCCTGTCATGCTGGTCTTCTCTCGACGCTTTTGTGACAAGTACGACGACGGCCACTAACACGTTTTTCCTGTGAACCATCGTATCAACAACTACCCCTGCGAATTTTTAGAAGAAATTGGTGTGCCCGTAAAAATTTCTTCTAATACAAACAGCCGTGTGACAAAGACTTGGACACATATTTTTGGAGAACAGAATTAGTGTTGCTATATGTACAGAGGATATTAGTGAGGTCTTTAGTCGCAAATACGCTGCAAAAGCACACGGCAACGTAGAAAATAGCTCACTCCATAACAAGCTGAGCTGCGAAAATTTCGGCCGCCTGTTTACATTTATGTTGGATACGGGAATACTAAAAGATAGATATTTCACCTATACAAACGGAACTGCTTCCGATAGCTATTACCAGTCTAGTGGTGCATCTCAGGGATCGGTCCAGGACTTGATTGTGTTGCACTGATGCGAGACTTTTCTGCTCATCGATAAATCAAGGTCTTGAATCTCAGGGATTAGTCCTGGTACTTGTTTTGTATTTCACTGATACTAGACATTTCGGCTCATTGACAAGTCAAGGTCTCGCGTCTCAGAGATCAGTCCTAGCATTTGATTTGTATTGCACTGACGCTACAAATTTCTGCTAATGGTTAGGTAAAAGTCTATACCTACAAGGACGCATTGCAACACGAAAGCGTTAAGGCTACCGTTCGGCAGAGAATGCGTCGTCGTCGTCGACGGCGTACTTGTGAGCGAAGAAAGTCAGCGAAAAAGCACCGTAAATGCCACGTAGGTCTGCTATCTCATGACATCATCCAAACCAGCCCAACGGATTGTGAGCGAACTGCCATCGTGGTAGCGGGCAGTAAAATTAACGACTTGTCACAAGAGGTGTTCAAGAAGAGCAAACTGGGTCTCACAAGCCCCACTGGTGGCTGTGTTTGAAATAGCCACCCGCTGGGGCAGTGACGCGTCGTTAATCGCTACACCACTGCGCCAGGCGTTGTATGACGACTGCCAGCGATCTATGAGTGTAAAGTAGACAATGCGGAATTCCGCATGTATTGGCACTACTTTATTAACTCTATCACGTTATACCCTTAAGGCGGAGATTAAGAGTCCCCTCTGGGTTTTAGAGTGTTAGCACTATAGCTTACACTCTTAGACGTTGCCAGTGAGGTCCTTCAGTGTGCCCACCGGGTTGTGGACAGCGTGTCACCTAGGTGGCCTCCTGTGTGTCAGATGGGCCACCTATGTAACGGGATATTGTGACATCATCACAACTTGCCCACCGAGTTGTGAGCAAACTGCCCGCCGTGGCAGGTGGCAGTTCAATTAATCACTGGTCTCAAGAGGTTCCTCGGGAAGAGCCACCTGGGTCTCAAAAGCCCCACCGGTGGCAGCACCTCCTGCCATCGCAGGGCAGAGGCGTACCACCTAGTCACTGCGACACTGCGCTTGGAGTGGTATGAGGACTCCTAGGGATCTGCGAATATAAGCTAGAGAATTACCAATAACAGAACGAAAACCGAAATGGTAGCACCCCTAATTCTAATCTGGCCTAACTATGCTAAAACCTCGGCTTTTATTTTATTTTTCTTCTCTGCTGAAATTTGGCTGGGCAGGTGTAATTTATTCCTTAACATGAACACACGTTCCTTTCATTTTTTTTCAACGGTGTCTAATCTTTACATTTCGTTATTGCATTCCAGTGATCCAAACTTTCTTGTTCAATAGAGAAAGTACCTTTGTGTTACATACGACCCCAAACTAACACTGGCGTCGTCGTATTAAAACTCAATGTTTTTCAAAGTAGAGCCTGGTTTATGACATCCGAAGAGCATCCGAAATAGAAAATTCGGCATGCGCCATTGCACTCTTCTGTTTCTATATAAGGCTTATGCAAGGCGGATACTTAAATTCGAATGTGTTTTCTACTCGGTTGTCCAATACGTATGTAAGCTTCAGCCTTCGTTTCTGGTAGAGAAGCCCGCTCTGTGTCGTTGCCTTCAATATCCCAAATCTGTTGCAAATCTCGTTCTGCACTGGGATGCGCGCATACGGGACTCACTGCGCAATGTTAAACACGCCTCAGCTGAAGGACTGTGTTGAGCTCCAGAAACTAACATCCGCACGAATCGCTCCTGGAGTAGAAGAAAAACTCGAGTAGTTCGTCGAGAGTCTCGAAGGTAGCACCGAAGCTACCTCGAGGACTCATTGAGGGCCGATTCCCTTTTAAACATGAAAGAAATGGCATCGTTTGCTCGAGGAGTGGATTTTGTTGCACCCGTGGACAAAGCTTTTCACGAAAATGCATGCAATGCGGGTGCAGAGAAGCGTGCAGCAAAGCTTCTGCTGAATGACGGTTAAAATCCATTCGACCCGGAACTTCTGGCACGTTTTCGTTTTAGGAGTACGACCGTGGCTGGCCTTCTGAAATCTTTGTCGTTCATGCCGAGCACGGATGACAGCGGCCAGTCCCTGACTCTAAAGCTATAGCTGTTCATCCGACTCCCGGCACGGTCTTTAGCCACATGGTAGCTTCTGCAGACGGCGGCACATTTTTGGGTAAAGGCATATTGCCTACAGAAAACTAAGGCAGTGGATGGGGGGGAGCCTCCGAAGGCTCGGTTGAACAGTGCGAGAAGCGCTGCACGCATCAATGGCTTCCTGGCGTCTGAGGTGACTTACGACTTCATAGACGATCCGGCGTTTCCAAGGGTTTGCGTGGTTTCGCTCGTGCCACGGAAGATATATTGCGGTCGGCGGAAGGGAACCACTTTTCAAGCACGTATGCAATTACGGCTTCCGGCTTGCTGGCAAACCACAAGCGGTATTTATTTCTGGACAGCCCAGTTCGTTAGTTCGTGCAAATGCGTTGCAAACAGCCAACTGGAACCACGCGAACTTTAACCTCAGGCCGCTGTCCTTCAAGGCTCAGAAAAATTTCACACCAATAAGTCACAAGGGTCACAGTTTGCCGAAAGCGCTATGTCATGTCCAACGTACAGTCTACGTTTCCGGCAGTGACTGTTGCCAGGCGCAGAGGCATTTCCAGCCGTTTTTCACTGCCTCTGTGTTAGTCTAATCTTGAAAATATGTTTTACTAGGCTGAGAATGTCTACATTTCTTGTTAAGGTGGCTCAAAAGCCTCGACGTTACAAAATGTGCGTGTTACAAAGAACGACATGCGGTTTTCAGGCAATGTCTTGCTTTTATCTCGTCCCCGTGCATTATTCAGGTTTCCTCGACGAAGGCGCAGTGGAGGGAGATTTCAAGACAAGCGCCTCGCCGGAGGAATCGCCGAGTCGGGATCTTGAATCTCAAACCACCCTTGGTGGAGGAGCGGCTGTTTCCTCCACTCGACCGAGCGGAGGTGGACCGTCAGGCCGAGGAGCGTTTGTGAAGTAGGTCATTAAAGTCGCGCTCCCAGGTCTAGAATGTACGAATTTATATACGGATATTTTATACAATTCCTGGCGAGGTTGCACTCATCTCTTCGTCGCAGCCAGTTCTCTTTCTGAGCACTCAATGGCCCATGGATAAGCTATCCAGGTTGTGTTTGCGTAGTCGGCGTTGAGAAAATTACAGGCTCGTGCGTTAGCTGGTGCCAATGTTCATTTCGATCACAGTTTTTCATCGAGTGCTTAAACTCTCCCTGTCAGTCAGCTTAATGAAATCTAAGACAAATACCTCGTATTTTCCGAGCCGTACACTGGTTTCTACAGATGCTTCTCGCAACATTAAGAAAAGCCGACAATCGGCGTTTTTTCTCACTCACATGCTTAAAATTGTACCGTGCGGGTCCAGGATTATACTAAAGTTCACTGATGGATTTCTTCGCATTCGATTGGTCCTGCACATGATTGCGAGGAATGTATCCTAAGCGATTATGCTCATAGCAGATTAAGCCTTTAATAAACCTGTTGCATCGTTCATACCATACCAAACCTTATCGCGTGGACCGAGACCTGTTTCTAACCGCACCATCAGCTTCACTACCTGAGCGGTGAGTGCCTCTTTGCTACAACGTAGCTCCGCCGATGGGACATCTTCCCATTAAAAAGAATCTCTTCGTTCTGACACGTCTCCAACCTCGGACGTCTGCGTGAAAGCACGGACACCCGTGGGTACTCTAAAAGATGCCAATGTCCGGGAACCTTCATGACATCGATCTAACCAGCGCTATGAACTCCTCTCATTTCATGAAGATCTGCGGTGCTTGCGATCTAGGTTTAGAGGTCTTCTGTTTCAGTGGACAGAATAGAGTGTCTGCTTCGATGATGTCGGGACGCCCGCTCACGCCTGAATACTATCCTGATAGAAGTGGAGGCAGAGCTGCGGTGAGTACCAGATCTTCCTGATCCCAAGGTCGATGTTGTACTCGAAAGCACTGAGGCGTTGTACCGTCAAGTGCAAAAGCTCTACGAAACGATCATCGATTAGCTGTCAGACAACCTTGCCGACAGAGAGAGACGGTCGAAGCTGGACTGTAGCTAGAACGAAGCTGGAACAACTGCATCATGACCAGACAAGTGACTTCGGCCATTTATGTTCTCCAGTTCGCAGAAGAATGCTATAAAGACACCGAGGAGATTCTTCAAAAAAGCTTCGGTAAATAACATCTTAAAATATAACAGAATGGACGACACGAGACCACAAGCGCCAACTGCCGACAAAAATTTATTTTCACCAGCGCGTGTTTTGCAAGGATAGCTGCATTACGCAAGCATTTCGAGCCTTCAGCGTGGCGGCGTCGCCACGGTGGTTGGTCACCTAGTTGATCACGTGGTGCGTGACTGGTCACGTGGTGCGGATCAGCTGCCGGCGGTACGGCGCGCCAGCGAAACCGAGTGGAGTGGAGGAGGAGCAGAGAGTGAATCCACGTCCAGGGACGAAGATGAACAAGGAACGCCCAGCGAAACAGGGCGCCGAAAGATTGACTTTGCAGTTCGACTGAGCGAGTTCCACACTGTCAGCTGTAGCTACCGCGTCACCCCAGGTTTATCAGGAGCTAAACCACAGCCAATTTCTTTATAAGCCGCTTATGTCGACACAAATCATGTTTTGGCATCGGTTGCCAAAGTTGTAAAAGCAAAATGCACACAGGAAAAAGAAAGGAACAGGAGGACTGCAGTTATTTAAGTTCATGCTCTTCCTGACAGGCTGAAAAAATTGGCAGAAAAGCACAAACTCCAGGTCGTATCTTCAGCGCCTGAATAGCTTAAAAGGTTGCGCGCAAAACTCAACGACCAAGAAAAAGGGTCCATTGAGAGGTCTTAGAAGCACCAGAGTAAATTTGTGGCGTGTATATATATATATATATATATATATATATATATATATATATATATATATATATATATATATATATATATATATATATATATATATATATATATATATATATATATGTGTGTGTGTGTGTGTGTGTGTGTGTGTGTGTGTGTGTGTGTGTGTGTGTGTGTGTGTGTGTGTGTGTGTGTGTGTGTGTGTGTGTGCGTGTGTGTGTGTGTGTGTGTGTGCGTGTGTGTGTGTGTGTGCGCGCGTGCGCACGCGCGTGTGTGCGCGTGTGCGTGCGTGTTTGCGTGTGTGTGCGTGTGTGTGTGTGTGCGTGTGTGTGTGTTTGCGCGCGTGTGCGTGCGCGTGCGTGTGTGTGTGTTTAATGCCACAAAGCGACTCAGGCTATGAGGGATGCCGTAGTGAAGGGCGCCGGAAATTTCGACCACCTGGGGTTCTTTACCGTGCACTGACATCGCAGAGTACACGGGCCTCTAGAATTTCGCCTTCATCGAAATTCAACTGCCGCGGCCAGGATTGACCCCGCGTCTTGTGGGCTAGCAACCGAGCGCCATAAACACTCAGCCACCGCGGCGGCTCCTGTATATATATAGCACTCGTATGCGGTGCAGTCTACGCGGGTAAGACGAGAAAGAGCGTGAACTACGGGTTCCAACAACATAACAACACCTCGCAAGTAAACGCAAATGATAACCTAGCAGCGCATTGCTGCAGGTATAAGTGCGATCCCACATTTGAACACCGGTTTTTCTAAGGTCAAAGGATAAGGTCACACGGGTACTATGGGAGGCCTTTTAAATAGCCCTGGTCGCTATATGATTACGATTATATGAGCACCCCTTCGGTAGCGTTGATCGAAAAAGAAAAAGTGTTTCTTTTGAAGAGAAAGGCGGGGAAAGGCGACGTCTGTCAGATGCTTCCTAATCTGTTTTTCGCTTCCAGTTTCTTGGTTTTTCTCCACTTCATCATTTCCTTGTGAACCTGTGTCTAGATAAATAGGTTATAAAAACACGCACTTGTGACAATAAATTTTAGTTGAAAGTTTCCTCTTGTCGACTTGTGCCGTCCCGTTTGTGATATACTTAGTGCTCCCCTGTGCTAAGATGTACGACCAACTAGCCCTCTTTAAAGCTTTGGTAATTAACAGCTCATCCCGCAAAGACAAACTTATAGCCTACCGGACCTGAAGCCAGTATCCTGTTATCACGTTCCTCAAGTTCGCAGCCGCGATGGCTCATTGGTTGTGGCGCTCGGCTGCTGACATGAAAGATGCGGGTTCGATTCCGGCCACGACAGTCAAATTTCGGTGGAGGCAAAAATCTAGAAGCCCGTGTACTGTGCGTTGTCAGTGCACGTTAAATAATTCCAGGTGATTGAAATTTCTGGAGCCCTTCCCTACGACGTCCCTCATAGCGAGAGTCGCTTTTGGACGTTAAACACCCAAAAACATAAACCTAAAGCGTTCTTCAAATTTCACTCATCTAAGACTAGGTCCAGGTGCACATATGAATCCTGAAAACCCTAGAGATGATCTCAAACACGTACTGCTCTATGGTGCTTGATATTTTGGCGAGAACTCCACCAACGGACCTGATCCTCTGATTTCACTACAGCCCCAGGTCATCGAGACCGCATCGCTCCGAACGACTTGCTTTGAGGGAAGAAGTGGACCGTAATGGCTGCTTCATATGATTTTAACAAGAGTTTCACACGCCGTTGCAGTTCTTCGATAGCCAGTTATAGTGCGCAGAGACTGTGGCGAAAAAAATATCGCGAAGACACCCACTGGACATTGCCAAGAGAATTCGACGCCCTCAAGCCTCCGCCCCAGAGTAACGGCACAACCGCAGTCGCAATTCAAATTTCATTGAATAACTAGAAGCGATGCTTGTTTTGTCAGTCAGACACACACGAGGTAGAACTTTTCGACTTTTACAGAATAAGCGCCTTACGCAGGAAGGAGCTTCGCAACAAAACAGGCCGCTGCCTAAGTTTCCTTGAGCGAGGACATCTGGAACAAAGCAGAGGTTGAACCAAATGCGAAAAATGATAAAAAAGGCACTTAACGTGTATGTGTACGTCTCACACCGCCAACACCGGCAGCCAGATTGTCATATCTACGCCTGTCAGCCTTGTCTGGAAGCAAACTAGATCATTTGTTCTCTTTGCACTCTTTGAATGCTAAAACAGCAACGAATATAGCTACTTGTTATTGTCAGAACATCTTTGATGGCGGAAGAAAACGCAGTTTCATTACCACCGACGTTGCACAGAAAATAGGATGTAAATAATAAGAGGAATCATTGACAGCCGATCTTTAGGCGGGTCGACCCCAGCGGAAGACGTTTAGAGACGTGCTTTCTGTTTTTTCAGAGACGGCAGAGAGTGCCCCATACCCATCTCGCTTCAGCAGCGAGAAACACATGTAGCGAGCGCGTCCCCATGTCTGATGATCCTGTTATCTGAGAAATAGGCAAGACGACTTAGAGACCCGAGAACTATCAAGTCATGATACTGGAGACAGGAAAATATCAGTCCTCATGGGCGAATCCTTTTACTGTGACATTGTGACAAGTGAAGTTAACCCCGTCATGAACCTACTGAAGACAATCGAAACAAGGTTAGGATCGACTGCCCAAGGCCCGTTTCGTTCAAGTATACGGTGCTTCCCTGCCCCAGTGTGGCTGCTTTCTGAGCTTCGGTTGAACTGCAAGAAATTTCAACGGCTGTGACCCGCTTCTGGAAGCTTGAAAAAATTGGAAAGTGAAGACGCGCCAACGTTGGACCTTTATCCAATTTTGACAGTCTTCGAGAGGAACATCCCAGGCATATCGGTAGTATCAAGTCTCACCCGCTCGGATGCACAACGTCGACGTAGCGGGCAGCTACGCCGTTTCTGCCAAGCGTCTGCAAATCTTGTTGAGGAAACTGAACAGCATATCACAATTGGAGCATTATGACAAAGACCTACGAGCAGTTGCCGATGAAATGTCCACCGAGAAGACTCCGTAGGTGGAGAAGGCTGCCCCTGGACGAGTGAATTACAAGTGTCACTGAGCGTTAATACGCGAAGACCGAGCCACAACCAAAGTACTTATTGTGTTCGGCGCCTTTTCACCTGAGAAGAGTGAAATTTCCTTGAAGGGGAATCTGGAGGCAGGTCTTATTTTTAATTAGGTTGTTGTGACACAGCTGTTTTGTTTCCAACGCATCCAGGTAGCCATGAGAGGCGACGTCGAAATGGCCTTTCTTCAAATAGCGTTATGGGACGAGGACACGAATGCACAGATATTACTCTGGTTTTCGACGCCACTGCACCGCGGTAAACACCTACAAATGCGAGAGACCTGGTAGATTACCTGCTTACCATTCCGAGCCCCGTCAAGCTCCTATTTGCTGACTGCTGCTTTGAAGCACCTTTTCACAGCCGCTGCCGGAAGATAGCGCGACTCCGGCAAGAAAATATGTAAGTACGTGAACGATCCCCTCACAGCGCTGAAACTTTAGAAGACGCAATTCGAACGCAGAAGGAATTCGTCGGCATCTTTTGGGATGCGTTTGTGCACTTTCGGGTGTACTTGTGGAGCGACTAAGACACGTCAGTGACATAAGAAGAGATAACGACAAGAAAGGAAAATTCACTGTGTTCCCCATCGAGAATTTCAAACGTATTACGAGTCGCCTGCAACACTGTGACAGACACGTTCTCATTAAAGTTTCAGAGCATCACCCACTTCATCTATCAACAAGCCACAAAGCGGTTAGCACTTCAGGGCAAGCTGTACGACCTGTTAGTCTAGCGTTCGGCCTATCTGGTACAAGCGAAGGTCTACTTGCAAGACCTCTGGAAGGTCGACCTAAGCTGGGATAATCCACTCCCACGGCAACTGGCAAAGACCTGGCAGGAATAGTGTGAAGAAGTATCTCACTCTTCACGACTTCAAAGTTCCAAGGTTTTTGGGCACATGACAGGAAGCCAGCATCAAGCTCCTCTCATTTGCGAACAAAAGTCAGAGAAGCGCGAATTGCTGGGCGAGTTGGTTAATCATGTTTCTATCGAAAATGAGCGAAAAGAAAGACGCAGGAGAAGAACACACACACTGTCCGGCGACTGTGTGTGTGTGTACCTTCTCCCTGCGTCATCGTTTTCGCTGGTTTTTGATAGAGCAAGTCAGAGAGCATATAGCGCTAACAGAAAGCTAAGAGAAACAGCTAACAGTAAAGCTCAGACAGCTCTTTTTCTCCCTAAGACTGGAGCTGTGCTCCTAAACCCAATCACTGACAAGGTTACAGTAATTGACGGCACTAAAAACAGCACGACTGTACACCTACACATCTGAGCACTGTTATCTTGGCCTTAGAGATGTGAAGATTTTCATTTTTCAGGTGACCTTTGCTCTCTGCTGAAAGACCGGAGAAACAGGAAGCCCTTTCTGCAGAACAGAGTTTAAAAGGCTCGTGAACTCTCCGAGTACGCCCACTGGAGTTTTCCTGACAAGGAGAATCAAGCTTGTTTGCATACTATAAAGATTACTGCTGTCCCGCTACTTCAGCCACGACTATGGTGGCAGGGAATGAGATGGATATCGTAGGCGTGGACTGCACTTATACTTATCGGAAGACATTCAATTCAAAATTCCTGAAAATGATATTGACTACAACGCTCATATAATGTTGTTATGATCATTCGGCCGAAACCTTCTACTGACATTGAAAGATTCAGCTTCTTACTAGGCATCAAAGGGTAACAGCGTCTTTTCTCCACTCCTAAAATAGCGTGAAGATCAACACCGAGCGGAAAGGACCACTCTGAGTGGAGAAAGTTAAATGGCTGAACGCCATTTCGCTCACAGGAATAGAAGAACCATCTCGAAGTTGAGGCAAATTGCGTGGAAGCGAAGCCTTCTTCCTTCGGAAGCTCAGTGAGTCACCTTAAGCTCTACTTAGACAACGACGGGCGGCTAAAAATACTGGGGTGAGTACAGAACACAGTAGAGGCGTACGGAGCGCTGCATCTTCTCGTTGTGCAGGAGAACTCTGAGCTTACAAGATGTATCATCCAGCAAGAACACACGCAGGTCATTCGCGGTGCATTTCGAGATACCTTAAAGGGGCTGCCAAAAACCGCTTGTACAGATTCCGGTTACGTTTTAGATAGATTTGTTATGTCATACAGATGCTGACTAAAAAAAAATTACGAAAATGGGTGCATAGGAACGGGAGTTATTCAACGAAGAAATTTCAAAATACAAGCAAACAAAATGCTACCCTCAACTCGATTTTCGCGCAGCTTTCCATTCCCATTTCACTCTCCCAATGACGACACCGAGCGAAACCAATCGAAACAGCCTATCTTAGCACGTGGCGGAAGTTTGCACTCCATGGATGCCTCTTCTCTGTAACTCGTTCATGCCATGGCTGGAAGCCTCGTTTGCATGGTTACAACCATGTGAACGCTCAGCTGACCCAGCGATGCTTCACCGTCACGTCGACGGCGCAGAAGGGAACACTGATCAGTGACGTTAAAGATCCGAACTCGAGCGCAAGATACTGCGATGCTGTGACAGCCTGCGCAAAATATGAGACACATTTAGCATAGCGCGTACCGCTACTGCTTATCGCCAACCATCGCTCGTCCCTACTAGCGCGCTGGTTGGTCACGGCGAGCAAGGACCGCGTGCTGTTGACGGGAACGTGCCGCCACCTGGCGCCGCCGCCCGGTGATCCTCCACAAGCTGACGATGTGCACTGCCTGCTAAATGTGAAACGAACACATCCTGCCTTGGGACCGAAACGAACGCTTATAGAGTTCAATGGCTCGATCGCAACGATTCTGCAAAGCTGCTCTCAGATACATAGAGAGTAGCCATAAGTGTTTAGTTCTAGGTCGTAGGATGTTTGCAGAGAGGCGCAAAGTCCTTCGATGCAAAAAGTAGCCAGTTCCTCCGGTGGCGTGTTTTTTTACTTGATTTACAGAGCTTTTATATAGGGCAAAAAAGCTTGTTTTTTAAAAGTAATATAAAACACAAAAACATGACAAAACGTATCGCTAGTTATTAACCCGATTTGCAGTATATTTACTCTTTGTCTAATCATAAAGCTCGCTCTCTGTGATTTCATATCCGCTGCTAAAAACCTACAATGTATGGTGACACCATCAGCGCCACGAATTCGTTTTTTCGAGCTAATTAAAATATTAAAAACCGCAGTATACGCGGTACTACCGATGCTATTAGCATCACTATAACTCATTCTCTGCAACCAACCGGTAAAACAATGCGCTGAAAATGTGTTTCGGAGCCCTTTTAACACAAGTACGTGAGAAGTACCAGATTCTGAGAGCGCGGCAGGAGGTTAAGAAGGCGATCTGAGAATTTTTTCCTGCCAAGGGCTGCAATAGAAGTCGTTTCAATAGCTGAAACCTCCACAGCACGAAGACTGCTTCAGTAAGCCCTGTTCTTTCCTCCTGGCTGGGGTCAATTTCACTGGACCTGTTGAAATCAAGCACAACGGATATGAACGTATATGCACTTACATCATGAATGAACGACCATGAACGTACATCACCCTGATTGCATGTCAGTTACATGAACTGCAAATTCTGAACTTGTAAATTATATGCACCAGAGAATGCTCTCTACGCCGTAGAAAAATTTTTTTCTTTACGTGGGCTCTCCCAGACGATATATAAGGATAACGACACAATATTTGTAAGATTCTGCTAAGGAACTTTTCTAAAAGTCTGTGGGCGATAAATCACTGGTTCTAGCATTCTTCACGGCTTTTAATATTCAGTTGAATTTCATATGCTCGAATGCTTCCTGGTGAGGCGGATTCCAAGAAAATCTTGCACATTCACAGAAGACGATTCAGGAAAATGATTGGAAGGCAACTGCTAAGTTACACTGAACAGAACACACTTCTCACTTCACTTTATTAACCTTAAAGACCCCGTTCTGGGCTTATTACCTAAGGGGTAGATTAACATATTGAGCAGAAACAAATGCAGCAAACTGGCTTGAAATACAAGTGGTTACAGTATCTAAAAATACAGATGCGCACGTGATGGCAGTGATATCGGTGGGCAGAGCATTCCAGTCCTCAATAGTTCGGAGAAAAAAACGAACACGAAAAAGTTACAGTACAGGAGACAAGGCAGGCAGTCTGAAACGGATGGGCAATGCAATGAGATAAGCGGGTCAGATGAACAAAGTAGGGTAGTTGATTTAGAGAGGTATAAAAAAAAATTTGTGCGGTAAACAGAGGCTGGCAATGAGGCAATGAGTCGGCGCGCCGCGAGGTTTTCAACACCGGAATCCGTCTTCAGAACTGAAACGCTTATGGTATACGAATATGCAGAGTTAACGAAACAAATGGCGAGGTTTTGAACTGATTCGAGTGAATTTGTTAGGTATACTTAAGGTGGGTTTCAGAATTAACTGGCGTACTCAAGTTTGGTCAGATGACGGTTTTATAAGCCAGAAACCACGTGTTGCGGCGCATGACGAAGATGACGTTTCATGAACCCTAGAGATGATATGATTGCGGTAATGTGTGATCGCCAGGAAATATCCTTGCAGAGGGTGATCCTGAGATACCTAAACGGGTGGACGCTCTCTATAGATGAGTTACCAACTGCATAGAAAAAAATAAGGGGGTTGTGTTGCCGATGAAACCAGACAAGTTTGCAACCTTTAGCGTTTGGAATCATTAACCTGAAGACACACCATTTACAGACGCAGTTAAGGTCGATTTAGAGGGTCATTTTATCAGAAATGTTAATAACAGAACTATTGATTACGCAGTCGTCAGCTAAGATACGAAGGTTACATGATGCATGCAATGCTAGAACATTAATGTATATTAGGAACAAGAGCGGGCCAAAGACGGATCTCAGTGTGATGCCAGATTTTACAGGGAGAGCGCTTGAGCGGTGATTATTAATAGAGACGAACTGAGAGCGGTTAGCTAGAATTCTTTATTCCATTCCATAATATTAGGGTGCAAATTTATAAAGGGGAGTTTTAGCATTACGTGCTGCTGAGGTACCTTTTCAAATGCCTTTGCGAAATATAAAAATAATGCACCGACCTGCAGGTTACGGTCAAGGTTAGCATACAGGTCGTGAGTTTACTTTGTGAGTTGGGTTTCGTAAGAGAGCCCCCTACGAAACCCGCCTTGAGCCCGACGAAGAAAGTTGTTTTGAATTCAAAAAGCTTATGATATTAGAATATCTCACTTGTTCCCTAATTCTGCAAGGCTCACTGGTTAAGGGCATGGGACGATAATCTGGAGGGCAATCATTTTACCTGATTTTTGCGTCAGGATGACCCTCCTCATCTTCCAGTCGTCCGGTAAGATACCTGTCGACAGGGAGTGCGAAACGAATAATGAGGAATATACGGCGGAAATTTGTTGTGTGTTTTTCAATACTTTTGAGTTCATTTCGTCCTCTCCAGCGGCTGATGAAATTTTAATTCTGTAGATAATATTTGTGATGCCCTGAGCAGTGATATCGATTGGTGACATTACTGGCAGTGGTACAATAGGCGCAGTGGGCAATGATGAGTCACTTTTGTTTGTGAAAGCAGATGCAAACGTGTGGTTAAATATCTCAGCACATTCAAGATCAGTTGCATCCCCGCCTGCAGCATTAGAGCGATGTTGCATGATGCTTGCGGGCTTATTGTTTCCCAAAACCTGCTGGGGTTATTCGTTCGGATTTTTAGTATCAGCTTGAAAAAATGCTTATTTTCCGCAGCGAATTGCATTATAATACGTGTCCTCGCCCTGATAGTACTGATCCCGTGTATCTGCGCTTGGGCTCCGTTTAACTGCACTATACCGCTGTTTTTTTTCGTTCTAATCTGTTATGATTGCGTGAAATCCGGGGGTTTTCGCGGTTTGCTGGAAAACTGATACGGAGAATAAATTTGTTTGTTATTTATTCCACTCTTATTTTAAAACTGGCTAGTTATCACTGACAGACCGCCGTTAAAAAGTGGATTGAAATTACGGCAGAAATGCTTCTAGCTCGTTGTTGTTTTTTTCGTAATTGCAAAGGTCGTACATACGAATGATTTTCTTGAACGTTTCGTAGGATTCGGGAGAAAACTTGAACATGGCATGTCTCAATTCCGTCTTAAGCTTGTCTCAATCCTTAAAGAAGAAACGCTCAAGCCAAAAAGGGCGCGTCTTCATCTGTAGCGGGCCACGAGGCGCGTGGTCGGCACATTGAGAGAAGAGCGCGCCTGTACCCATGGTAAACGACGTGGAATCGCGAAACAGCCCCAAAGGCTCCCATGAATGTGTTGGTTGACGGTTGAACTCCCGGTTTATGGCTGAGTTAAGTTGAGACTAGCAGTTTCGCGGTATATCTTATACTGATTCGAACATAATCAGCCAGACACCTGTAGCACAGAAAAGGAGTCCACAATTTTTGCGCAACGAATAGCCTCAATTGGGCCAGACAAGGCGTCGTTTTCCACATACCCTCAGATGTGTGCTGCCTTAAGCGGAGGAGTTGTGGAAGTATGTGCCTGCTGCACTATCCGCCGACGTCGGCGAACCCTGTTAATCAGAGATGTAAGCTACGCAGCGTTTTTACGGCTTTTCCACCAGTGTGGCGAACCGTCCAGGACCTTGTTGATCAGGGCAAAAGCAAAGCTCTGATGTTTGACTCCTTAGTTTTGGACACCGCAGACAGAGTGTAGTGGCTGCAGGGAGCTAAAGTCCTGGTAGTGGCGTTGTTCTCGAGCGGGGAAGTAGCCACCGATACACTGACGGGACTCCGCAAAACCGCTGAGAAGCGCCATCGGTGGCGGCGACTTCCCGGCTTTCACTAGCAGAGCGCAGCGATCTAACCAAGCCTTCAATGTGCATGTTTTGTAGCGAAAGCTACACTAGGGCAGTAGATGCGAGTTTCGCCGTGCCTGTCCAAGGCAACAGCTGCGCATTCGCCGTAACCATGTGTCACAAAGTTCATGCCTGCCCTGTCCAGCTTGGACCTTTGTTTCCCAGAAACATGCCGCAGAGCGGCGTCGACGACTTTTTCCCCCTCCCCGCGGGGGAACAGCATTCTCACCATAGCGCTAGAGGGGTCACTCAAAACTGCTCCCTCCCCCCTCCTAGCATTGTTGCCATACAGGTGGCCAGCGCTTGCACGTGTTGGGAACAGCAGAAGCGGATTGAATGCCCCGGCACTGATCGCGGCCCCCAATGACTCCTCGTGGGATTAAGGCATTGTGCCTAATTCTTTCGACATTCCTTCATGTGTTCTTTTTCTTTTTGGGAGCTGCATTCCTCTGTTAGTGGCTCCTGAAGAGTCTTTTTTTCCTGTGTTTTTTTTTTCATTTTTTGCCATGCAAAGGGGGCGACGGGAACGCCGCGCGCTGGCAGTTGGTCTGGAGGTTTCGGTGCGTGCGGTCGTGAGTGAGGTCAGCCAGGGAAGTGGTCGGCAAGGAGCCCAGGCGGAGATCTGACGCGTAGAGCGCGGCGACGGTGGTCCCGAAGACGCGAGGCCGAAGTTCGCCCGTATCCGCAAGCCCCCATCAGCCCCGCGACGAGCAGCCGCAGCCCGACGCTCCCTGCGACCGGATCTTGCCACTCTGAAGCTAAGCCATCGTTTCTCACCACTCACTTCAACTCTTTTATCTTTGTATTTTTTTGCTTTCTGCGTTTCTCGTTGTAATCCTTTGTACTGTATATCCGTCTCGTAACATTTTTGTATAGCAATCGCCCTAATGTTTCTTTCTTTATGTTAATTGTTGTGTTAACGTGCTCAATTGGTGCTTGTATTATTTGCGTCACGTCAGTGTACGGCGCTACCTTGTCGGGCATATTGTAATACTTGGTTGTTGTTTGTCTAATTAAATTAATTCGCTACGGAACTTGCCTACGCCTCATCCCTCCGGTCAACGACTAATCAGGCGTGGCCCCTATCGCCGGTCAGCAGTCGAATCACAATCTTTCGCACGCGGGGTGGAGAAGTTTGTCGCTCCTCCCCCTCCGAGCTTACGGAGAGTGCAGTGGTAGGCAGGTTGGCCCGAGTAGTTCTAACTTCGGCGCCAACCAACACCACAGCCACCCACGATATCGTGACAAACTGGCGTCCGCGACAGGACTTGCTGACCACGATTGGCCGTGACCGCGAGGCATAGCGTTCAAGTAATATCTCACGTACTGTCAGAACTGAGAACAAAGAACCGTTGGTGCAATGGCAGAGTTAGAAAAAATAATTGCTCTCGGGAAGAAGTTAGGCTTCGAATGGGTCGCCCTCCAAGAATTCCTCAGAGATGAGTGCGCGAAACAGCGCGAGCGCATGAAAGAAGAGCAGCGGCTGCTCGAGGAGGAAGAAAGGGACAAGGCGCGCTCCGCTCGGCGAATGCTCGAACTGAACGCTGAACTACAAATTCTCCACGCGAGAGGCGAGGGTGGCGGGAGCGCTGGATCAGATTCCGCTTCGGTTCAAAGCGAATCTACATCGCGTTTCACGGTCGTCAGTCCACATAAGGTAATAGCGCCGTTTAACGATAAACGGACGACTTGAACGCCTACCTGACACGGTTCGAACGAGTCGAAGAAGCGCAGAAGTGGCCGCGGGACTAGTGGGCTACTGCCCTTAGCACGTGCCTTGCGGGAGAGTCGTTGAGCGTTTTTGGCCGCATGCCGGGAGCGGATGCGGTAGACTATGACAAGGTCAAGCGAGCTCTTCTGCTTCGTTTCCGCTTGACGGAGGAGGGATTTCAACAGAAGTTCCGGACAGAAGCCCCCCACGAGCACGAAACCCCGTCCCAGTTTTTCTCCCAATTAGAGAATTACTGGGAGTGGTGGGTACAGCTCTCTTCGTGCGAGCAGACCTACGAGGGTAGCAAGAGCCTCCTTTTAAGGGAGCAGTTTCTAGAAAACTGCGCGCTGTCGATGGCTACCTTCCTGAAGGAGAAAACTGCGGGCGATCAGAATGAGCTGAACTGAAACGTGAGGACTGGCCCGTAGACAAGTCCACCGACGCTGGCCGCAACGGCCACCAGGGAAAACCGCTACCCGCGGCAGTATCATCCACACCACGCTGCTACATTTGCGCGCGACCGGGGCACGTCGCGGCGCATTGCAAGGAGAGCCGGAGAAATCCTGAGCAGGGCAACCGGGCACGCCCTGGAGCAAAGGACGTGTCGGACTGCATTCAAAACGGCTATCTAGAGCTGAAAGGTGGCCAGTTCCTGCCAGTTGTGAACCTCGGCAGCGCCCAAGAGTCCGGAGTCCTTCCCGTCGTTGAAGGCCTCATTGCTGGGCAGAGGATAAAGGTGTTGAGAGACACGGGGGTAACATTGTTATTGTCAACCGAGACCTAGTAACAAAGTCCCAACTTACTGGCCGACACCGAGCCGTTCACCTGGTGGACCGCTCGGTCAAAACGCTACCCGAGGCGCGAATTTAAGTTGACACACCTTACTATAGGAGAGAGGTGCTGGCCGGATGTATGGAATCGCCACTGTGTGACCTAATTCTCGGGAATATCGACGGCGCCAGGCATCCGTCCGAGCCCGACGCGACTTGGAGGGGGATAGCCCTTAGTATCGAAGGGGCCGAAGCGGGTGCATCGGATCCCATACAGAGACCGCCAAGTACCCCGGACGAGCCCACACCCGCGGCGGCCGTGACCACCCGTCAACAGTCCAGGCAGCAATCGTTGGAGACGTTTCGCAAGTTACGAGTACCAACAGCGATGGCAGAAGTCACCCCGACGCAGATTAGCCGAGACCAACAAGCGGACGAGACCCTCCGGCGTTGTTTTCAGATGCAGAGGGAAAGGTCCGGTGCAAGGGAGGAAGCTCGTACACCTTTCTGCTAAGAGATGACATGCTCTATCGCCAGTTCCTACCAGAGTCAGGCTCGGGTACTTTACAGCTGGTTGTCCCCTTTAAGCACCGAAACAAGGTTCTCCGTCTCGCGCACTGCGGGCTGATGGCAGGTCATTTGGGGCACAAAAATTCTTGTGACCTCATTCTGGCTGATTTCTTCTGGCCCGGCGTGCATGGTGACGCTAGTCGGTTTGTGGCGTCGTGCGACAGCTGCCTGAAGACAGCCCCACGGGGATCAGTCAAAAAGGTGCCCCTTGAGAAAATACCTCTGGTTGACAGGCCGTTTCGCCGGGTGGCTATAGATATCATTGGGCCCCTCAAGCCCACAACTCGGAAGGGGAATCGCTACATCATGACGCTAGTCGACTATGCGACCCGGTTCCCAGAGGCCGTCGCCCTGCCCAGCATCGAGACAGAGCGGGTGGCCGAGGCTCTCTTAAAAATTTTCGCCCGAGTGGGTGTTCCGGAGATGTTGAGCGACCGAGGGTCGAATTTCACCTCGGAACTCATGGCAGAAGTGGGCCGTCTGCTGTCTCTTCACCTGCAGACCACCTCGCCCTACCACCCGATGGCCAACGGCCTCGTGGAAAGGCCCAACTGGATGCTCAAGAAGATGCTCCGCCGCATGTGCACAGAACAGCCCAAGGAGTGGGGTCGGTTTATCGAGCCGCTTTTGTTCGCCTACAGGGAGGTCCCCCAGGCAAGCACTGGGTTTTCCCCGTTCGAGCTTTTCTACGGGCGGAACGTGCGAGGCCCCCTCACTATACTGAAGGAATTGTGGAGGGAGACAAACTGGAAGAGGAGACCAAGACGGCCTACCAGTATGTGATTAACCTGCGAGAGAGGCTCAAAACGACCTGTCAGATGGCACATGAGGCTCTAGAAGAGACAGGTGAGCGATACAAGCGGTATTACGACCGCGGGTCCAAATCGAGGGCATTACAGGTTGGAGACCAGGTGCTCTTACAGCTCCCCACCGAGCACAATAAGCTCACGACGAAATGGAAGGGCCCCTATGTGGTTAAAGGGAAAAAGGGAGAAGACGACTACGTGGTAGATGTTGAGGGCAACCCAAAAACATTCCATGTCAATATGCTGAAGAAATACTTGAGCCGGGTCCCTGAAACCGACTCGCACGTGCCGGTGGTTGCTGCGGTAGCCTCCAATATAGACGATGGGGCGCTGGTGTGGCCTCTCGGGGAACAAGCCGACCACCGCGATGTCGCGCCGTCCGAGAAACTGACCCCACCACAGGCACAGGAGCTGCGGTCCCTCATTTCTCGACATAAGGAGCTGTTTTCCGATCGGCCCGGATACACCACGTGGGCCGTGTGTAACTTGACCACTACCACCAACAAGCCCATCCAGGTCAAGCAGTACCCGCTTCCCTTCGCAGTGCGTCCGGAAGTTGAGAGGGAGGTAGCCGCGACGCTGCGGCTGGGCGAGATCGAGAAGTCACGCTCACCGTATAATGCCCCAACAGTCCTGATAAAGAAGCCCTACGGTTCGAACCGCTTTTGCGTAGATTTCAGGAGAATAAATGAGGTACTGGTCGCCGACGCTGAACCGATGCCCCGCGCCGACTGCCTCATCGCGGAGGTGGGAGGCAAAAAGTTCTTCTCTGAGATGGACCTCGCGAAGGGCTATTGGCAGGTCCCCCTGGACGATCACTCAAGAGAAAAGACGGCGTTTTCGGCTCCCAGTGGCCTTTACTAATTCAGGAACATGCCTTTCGGCATCAAGACCGCCCAGCCGTCTTTGCTAAACTGATGAGGAAGCTCTAAGACGGGATAGACAACGTCTATCATTACTACGACGACCTGCTCGTAGCGACCGAGTCGTGGGATGACCATGTCAAGGCACTGGAGCAGCTCCTCACGCGAATCCGGGAAGCCGGGATGACTATACACCCGAAGAAATGCGAACTCGGCGTCGATCAACTGTGTTTTCTCGGTCACACGATTGGAAAGGGGACCCTTGGCCCGATGGAATCAACTCTGGACAGGATCCGCCAAGCCCCACGACCGATAACGAAACGCCAAGTACGAGCCTTTTTGGGCCTAGCGGGATACCATCGTGAATTCATCCCGAGTTACGCAACTGTTGCCGCACCTCTGACAGACCTGACCAAAAAACTCGCACCAAACAGCGTTAGGTGGGGGATAACGAAGAACAAGCCTTTAACAGCCTGAAACAACTGCTCTCAGAGGCCCCCATCCTACAGGTTGCGGATTTCAGCAAGCCATTTGTACTCCATACCGACGCCTCAGATCAAGGGGTTGGGGCAGTACTGTTGCAGGAAAAACGGACTTCTGCATCCTGTCGCGTACGCCAGTCGCAAGCTACTTCCCAGAGAGAAGGCGTACGCAGCAGTTTAGAAGGAGCACTTGGCCATCGTATGGGTTATCAAGCGCTTCAATTTCTACCTCTACGGCAAACAATTCACCGTCCCGACAGATCATCAGCCACTGAAATATCTGAACGAGGTTCAGTTTATGAATTCACGGCTGGTTCGCTGGGCGCTGCTCCTACAGGAGTACGACTTCGGGGTCGAGAGCATTAAGGGAAAAGATAACGTCGGCGCAGACTACCTCAGGCGGGTGTGAATAGCCATGGGGTGAACTAAACGCGTTGTGACGGCCCAGTTTCACCCTTAGCTAGAAATTTCTTTTTATTGTTATTTTGTGCATTGTTGGTAGTGTTTTGAAATGTTATGCAGCGCAAGATGTTTGCCTGTGGTCGTGTTTCAGTGTTGGACTGTTACGACCGAATGTGCAGTGTCGAACTGTTTTGACTAACTGGGACGTGACTGTGTGAGGTGTGGCAGAGCGTGAGGCGTGGGTCGGTGCGCTATCCTGCGAGCCTTCGTAAAAAACTGGTGATACGACGAGGTGGTGCGCGCTGATGACAGTGATGTGCGCGTCTTTCATCTGAGGTGGCTTGTCCGCCAGGAGCGTGTGTGCATGCACGAAATTTGTATTTTGTTTGTGAATGTTATTGAGAATATCATTCTTTTCATGGGGGTTGTGTCACAAAGTTCATGCCTGCCCTGTCCATCTTTGACCTTTGTTTCCCAGAAACATGTCGCGGAGCGGCGTCGACGACTTTTTCCCCCTCCCCCGCGGGGGAACGGCATTCTCACCATAGCGCTGGAGGGGTCACTCAAAACTACTCACCCCACACCTCCTAGCATTGTTGCCATACAGGTGGCAAACGCTTGCACGTGTTGGGAACAGCAGGTGGTGGTGGTGGTAAACATTTATTATTTACAAGGAGGCGTTTGGGCCCAGGCCCTATGGCCCAGGTCCTCACACATCTATGTGGAGCCCCTATTCTGGAGCCCCAATGGCGTCTAGCGCCGCTCGCGCGCTCGCGATCAAGGTCCGTTGGGACTGCCGGTCATGGCAGTTGAGCAGCGCCGCCTCGAGGGCCTCCCTAGAAGGGTGGGAGATGAAGGATTGGGAAGGGTGTGGATTGGAAGGGCAGATCCAGACCATATGGAAAACGTCCGAGAACGTCGCTCCGCACAGCCTGCAGCCACCATCAAATTCTGAATTCAAGTGTTTCAATACTGCCGGGCACAGCATTGTATTTGTAAAAATTTTGAGAAGCCGTTCGTCTGCTCTCCGGAGACCCTTACAAGGTTCCGGAAAGCGACGATGACTGTCCTTATATTATGTAGTGATGTCTTTGAATGCAATTAAATATTGGGTAGGCTCGTAGTAGGCTTCCTGAGCAAGTGTGAGTGCCCGGGGAGAGAGCGCGCGGGCCGCCTGATCAGCTAACTCATTGCCCTGGAGTCCCTGGTGGCCGGGAGCCCAGATGAGGTTACAGTTTGGAGGGTCGCTGGACCGACAGCAATTTTGTAGGATGCGCCAGGCGAGAGGAGGTATCCAACCCAGCTCATAGTTCCGACAGGCCCCCTTCGAGTCGGTAATGATGTGTTTCACTTGTGGGAGAGAGAGTGGGAGCGCAATCGCGATTTCCTCCGCGTGTGTTGCGCTGTAGGCGCGGAAAGTGAGTCCTGCCACTGTGGTGTTGTCGTGGACCACTGTTGCGGTGAACCACCCCCCACGGTGGGGACCGGCAATGTCCAAGTAGTACACGTGTTGTTGTCGACCATAATGTCGCTCCAGTGCTTCCGCACGCGCCTGGCGACGGCCATTGTGGTCAGAGTGTGACATGTTGCAGGGAATGGGTTGGACCCTGAGGGCGCGTCTCGAGGGTTCTGGCGCTCGTACCCGTTCCTCAAAGGTGATGGTGTGTTGGATGTGGAGTCGGTCAAGAATGCGGCGACCGGGTGGCGTTTGTGATAGGCGCGTATATTGGTTGACGATATGGGCGTCTCGGAGTTCCCGATAGGTGTTGACCACCCCCAGGTCCAACAAACGCTGGTTGGATGTGGTAATGGGAAGGTCAAGAGCCCGTTTGATGACATTGCGGTGCATGACATCGAATTGGACCTCGTCGTGTTTGCGCATGTGAAGGTAGGGGGTTGAGTAGAGAATTCTCGTTATAAAGGCATGTGCCAGCCGCAAGGCATCTTTGCTTTGTAACCCCCACGCTTGTTGCAGACTCGGCGTACCATACGGCCCACCTGATCACCATACATGCGGAGTTTTGCGAGTGTTGTGTCCGGCCTGCGTTGTTGGTGAATAAAGAGACCGAGGGTGCGGATCTCCTTGGCCTCTCTAATCGGATCCGAAGGCAGTTGTGAGGTGAATTGAAGTGTCGTCCCGAGGAGAGTATCGAATATGGATAAATTAAGATTTGGTGGGAGCACACTGGAGACCACAGTATGCAGCGTAAGTTTCCACTGCCTCCGCTCCCTGATGTAGGCCGGTCTCCATGTGCCCGAGATTGCCTTCTGTTGCCCAGATAGAGATATCATCCGCATATAGGGCATATCGGATGCAAGGCATAGAGCTTAATTTTGCGGGAAGGTCTTTCATTGCGAGGTTGAAGAGGAGGGGAGATAAAACAGCCCCCTGTGGTGTACCCCGGTATCCGATGGTATAGGGTCCGTGCTCCTTGTCTTGAATTCGAATGTAGGTCTGTCGATTCGTGAGAAATTGCCAGATGTATCGGTATGTATTCTGACCACAGTTGGTATCTTGGAGGTGGTTAAGTATTACTTCATGTTTTACTTTATCAAAGGCTCCTTTCAAATCCAAGGCCAGGACTACTTTGTCTTGGTGAGGGAGTTCTTTGGGCTCTAATATGTCATGATGGAGTTGTAGAAGGATGTCTTGTGCGGATTTCTGTGGTCGGAAACCAAACATAGTGTCTGGAAAAGTGTGATGTGTTTCGAGGTAAGTGGACAACCTGTCTCGCACCATAGTCTCCATCAGTTTGCCGACACAAGATGTGAGGGAGATAGGGCGCAGGTGCTCCACATCAATTGGCTTGCCTGCCTTAGGAATAAACGTCACTAAGGCTGTTTTCCAATCCGGGGGGAGAGGAATCTCTCCAAGCCAGATATGGTTGATGAATTCGAGAAGGGTACGGTAGGCTGCATCCGGAATGTTCGCCAGAAGTTTGACGGTAACCCTGTTCCGGCCTGGTGCAGTACCACGTTTCATTTTGGCTAGGGCCTCCTTCAAATCATGGAGCTTGAAGGGGGCGTCCAGCTCCAGATTTGTTTGCCCTATGTATGGGCATTGAGAAAGGCGAGGGTCCACCGTGGTACCGAGATATCTGTCACACAATGTTCGGGCCAGTTGTGTTGTAGTACCGGGAAAGTTATG
The DNA here is from genome assembly GCF_052857255.1 of Amblyomma americanum. Lineage (NCBI taxonomy): Eukaryota > Metazoa > Arthropoda > Arachnida > Ixodida > Ixodidae > Amblyomma > Amblyomma americanum. The sequence continues at coordinate 385,290,328 of NC_135497.1, read as the reverse complement.
CATTGCACGTTGTAGGTGCCGCGCCGTTTCTGCACGCGTTTGATTGGGGTCAATAACTGCACCAAACATACGCCATGTGTTGCGGCCAGACATCTGGCGTGCAGCAGTGTTGCATCGATCCACCCGGTTAGTGTCGGCTAACTGAGCGGCATAGTCGGCAGCCTTGTGGGGTGAGTTCAAAAATGCGATGTCTGAGTTTCTTGTTGTGTTTCTGCTTTCTCCATCGTTTGGTGAGACTGCGGCGGGCCTCCCAGAGATGGAGAAGATGGTTGTGTACTTCAGGGGTGGAATCAGTGAGCTGAATGTATTGTTCGTTTTTGCGGAGAGTTGTCTTTAGAGAGGTACCCATTCTTGATATCCCGAGTGAACGATGTCGACAGAGGGAAGTGTCGAGCGGAACATAGTCCATTCGGGAATATGTGCTTGCGTTGTGCGGCGTCTAAGGGGCCGTGTGTAAATGGTCGTATTAATGATGCAGTGGTCACTGCCAAGGGTGTCTTGGGTGTTAAGCCAGTCGGCGTGCCGAATATTGCGGGTAAGGGTCAAATCTGGGCATGTATCTCTCGTTACCGAGTTGTACATGCGAGTGGGGTTGGCCGGATCGGTATGGAGGGTTGCACCGAGAGTCGAAATTAGTTCTGCCAATTTTTTGCCTCGCGGTTCCTCCCTAAGGTAGTCCCATTGCCGACATGGAGCGTTGAAATCTCCTACAGTGAGCAGGGAGTCACGTCCAGCCACGCGCATTGCTTCTGAAAAGAGCTTAGAAAAAGTTACGTCTTTTAGTTTTGGAGGCAGTATATATTAAGCACATGAATCGAGGGGTCTTTGCTCCGCAAAGGTAAGACCGTGACCATGACATAGGAGTATTCGGGGGTCGATGGGATGGTCACCTCTTGTGCTGTATAGTCTTTGTGAACTAGGATGCAGGTTTGTGTGTCTCTCTGGAAAGTCTTATAGTTAGTGAGTTTGGTGTTGGCTCCCGGCTTCTGAAGGGCGACCACGGCCACGAGGAACTGAAAGGTTTCAAGGTAAAGGCGAAAGTGGGCTCGCTTCCGCCGGTCCTTGAAACCCCTGCAATTCCACTGGGTTACTGTGAAGGGATGTGTTTGTGTCGGTGCTCGCGATCTAGGATTGGGGCCATGATCAGAGGTTGAGGGGGTGAAGGATGCTGCTGTGTCAAAGAGGTTCGATCCACTGCAGCCCGAAGCCGTGCGGAGGGCGCATTTCTCGTAATCGGCGAGGGAGTTTTGTGGGGCGTGTGGGAACCCTACGGTGTCCTACGCGTTTAGAGAAACGTGGCTTTTCGAGAATCCATTTCTGGGTTAAGTCTGATACCGAGCGCGTGATGCGGGCAGTTATGCTATCCATCTGGGCAGCAATGGCAGCATTTATGAGTTGAGGAAGCTGTGCAGCAATGTTTTCGATAGCCGCCACTCGGGCCTCCAGAGCATGATGGTGCGTTTCAGTCGGTGGCGAGGGTACCCGTTCAGTTATGTTATCGTCATCCTCCGTAAGGGAGGGCATAGGAGAAGAGTTTTGAGTGGCCAGAGCGTTAAGTCTGGCTTCGAGCTTCTCATTCTGTGCCCGGAGAAGAGCAAGCTCTCGTTTAAGTTCAGCTTCGAGGGGCGAAGGGGGTTAGTGGACGTGGGAGAGGGAGGTGAAGACGGGGAGGACTGGGAGGCCACTCTACTTGCCCAACTGCCCTCCTGAGATTGTTTTGGCTCCCGCAGTGGGGCGCGATCGACGACGCCTTTTTGCTGATGTGGCCCGGGCGCTGGGTTCCCGGTGCCGCCGCTTGATGGCGCAGCCTTCTTCGGTTGTGATGGTGGCAGTTGCTGGCGTTCCTTGTCGTTTTCTTGCTTGGAGGTGTTGGCGCGATCCCCTCGTTGCGCGTCTTGATCGGCACCGCCGGGTGGCGTGTTCGCCGCCTTCTCCGAGCGTCTTGGTGGTGGTGGTCCTTTAGCCCGCTTAGTGGGCCCACCAGGTGAATGAAGGGTTCAGAATTTGCCTTTACATTCAAGGGAGCTGGTGAGCAGAAGCGGATTGAATGCCCCGGCACTGTTCGCGGCCCCCAATGACTCCTCGTGGGATTAAGGCATTGTGCCGAATTCTTTCGACATTCCTTCATGTGTTCTTTTTTTCTTTTTGGGAGCTGCATTCTTCTCTGCGTGGCTCCTGAAGAGTCTTTTTTTCCCTGTATTTTTTTTTTTTCATTCTTTGCCATGCGAAGGGGGCGACGGGAACGCCGCGCGCTGGCAGTTGGTCTGGAGATTTCGGTGCGTGCGGTCGTGAGTGAGGCCAGCCAGGGAAGTGGTCGGCAAGGAGCCTAGGCGGAGATCTGACGCGTAGAGCGCGGCGACGGTGGTCCCGAAGACGCGAGGCCCAAGTTCGCCCGTACCCGCAAGCCCCCATCAGCCCCGCGACGAGCAACCGCAGCCCGACGCTCCCTGCGACCGAACCTTGCCCCTCCGCAGCTAAGTCACTGTTTCTCACCACTCACTTCAACTCTTTTATCTTTGTATTTTTGCTTTCTGGGTTTCTCGTTGTAATCATTTGTACTGTATTTCCGTCTCGTAACATTTTGTATAGCAATCGCCCTGATGTTTCTTTCTTTGTGTTAATTGTTGTGTAAACGTGTTCAATTGGTGCTAGTGTTATTTGCGTCACGTCAGTGTACGGCGCTACATTGTCGGGCATATTGTAATACTTGGTTGTTGTTTGCCTAATTAAATTAATTCGCTACAGAACTTGCCTACGCCTCATGCCTCCGGTAAACGACTAATCAGGCGTGGCCCCTATCGCCGGTCAGCAGTCGAATCACAATCTTTCGCACGCGGGGTGGAGAAGTTTGTCGCTCCTCCCCCTCCGAGCTTACGGAGAGTGCAGTGGTGGGCAGGTTAGCCCGATTAGTTCTAACTTCGGCGCCAACCAACACCACAGCCGCCCACGATATCTTGACACCATGGCAACCAGGTGCGCCGTTTCACAGGTGTTCTGCCACTGCGCCGACTCGTGACGACACGTGCCTTGTTATGCAGCCTCATGCGCATGCGCCTACCGTTCCTTCTTGCGCCGAGTCTCCTTCATAGCGTCTGACTGCGCAGTGGAATATAGAATCCTACTGAAGTCACTGGAACGGTAAAAGTACCGCATTCGTTTTCTCTCGCCGCCGCACCGACGCGCCAGCGCGCGCGCGCTCCCGATTCGTTATCCGCGGTCAGGTGGTCTTTCCCCGCCATAAATGGTCCGCTCGCTTCTTTCTCGCGGCCGCCGGCGCACAGACCGTCTGGAGCATTACGTAGCACTTGCTCTTGTGGGCTGAGATAAGAGTGCGCAGCATTTCCAGTCGCGTAGTGACGCTTGTGCAGTTCATAGTTGCGTAGAGACTGCGCGCGGCCGTCGCGTCAGTGGCGCTGGACCAAATATGGCGGCTCCGGTGAAGGTTGCGGTACTTTTCCCGTTCCAGTGACTTTAGCGCTTGCTAGTCAGTTGCGCTATGATGAAGAAGCGGATGGTGAGCACGCGTGCAATGCGCGCTATCTTCGGTGACGGCGAGGAGCTACGTCGGACGACCCGGAAATCATCGCTTGGCTTGAGGACGTCCGAGCCGAAGTGAATATATTTATAATGCATTAATTGTAAATTTTGAGTGTATTTTTATGCGTGTAATGTATTTACGGTATATTTTCAGTATACATTTAATTTTTTGAATGTATATGTTTCGCATTTTTGTAATGTATTACTTGTAGTTTTAGCATATTTTTTTATGTATAATACATATACGAAGCGAACAGAAAATGCATTTTTGATGCACTTGTAAGAACGTTTAATATAGTACTCCTAGCCCACTTGGAAAGTATTCGTGTGGCAATTTAAACGTAGGGACAAAAAATGCAAAATTAATACGAAATTAATACAATGTATTCGAAATAAATTTTAGCACATCCTTTCTCACGTGCACCTGTTTGCTCGACACGTTTGTGAATGTGCTGTTGTGTGTTGGCGCGTCTGTTTTGTGGCGACAGTGCGGTGTGCCACACTCCAAGTCCGTCCGCGAAGGTCAGTGTTTCCGTGGTTGCAGTTCCTGCGCACGCGCCTGTTTTAGCAAGCATGTCTGGACGTAGTGTCTCTTAGTGAAGCCGACTTTCTCCGCATATTGTCGACATACTTGCCGTCCTGCTTTACAATCGCGCGTCGGCCTTATCGCTCTCATGTTTACAGGTTGTCTGCTGTGGTATTGTATGTATGACATGTGCAATTCTGCTGCCGCACTAAGTGACAATGTTCTGTGCGTAGTGCGCGGCTCACAATGACTGTCTATGTCGCGTAGCGAACTCTCCATATGCTTGAATACAAGCTAGTGGGTGTTTGCGCAACCGTGGTGTTCGACACGGAGCAGATTCGTGGGCTGTCTCCTGCGCCTAATTGTCAAGTACACAGCCAAGATCTCAATGAATTCCTAGACACACCTTGTTTCTTTCATAGTCACAACATTCTCAAGACATCTTGTTTTCTCGTTTCACTCAACTTTCTTTAATTCACCATAGTCGCTTATGCGCAGGTGGTTGCGCTCAGCGCTCGCATGGCGGCTTTCTGCAAGTACATTTATTAAGCTATTAAGATAGATCACACTAGCGGAAAAACACGCGGCACGTCGCTGGGGGCCCAATGCGCGTCGCGAAAGGGACGGCCATGCCGGCAGTGAGCAGTACTCGGGAAAACACCGCCGCGCAGAGTTCTCTCCATGCCAAACCGGTCGAGGCCGATGCTTCTATAGAAGCGCACGCGGCTCCGCCGTCGCCGCTAGAATGTAACCTTGGTAGGCGCCAAGAGCTGACACTGACCCTCCCCACGTGACTAGGTCGGGTACTGCTCATTGGACTGTCCACATAGCGGCCCCGGCAAGCCGCCGAAAATGGCCCCGCGACCAGTCGTTGCGCGGCGGAAATGCCTACCACTTGAGAGCTTTCACGGCAGGCTTTTTTCCATCGCTGGAGCGCCGCGCTCTTTTCTCGCCAATGTATCCGTAATTACGCAACAGCCGGAGCAAAATAAGCGCAGCCCTTCTCGCCTGCCCCCGATGTACCCTCCTCCTCCTCTCTAAGCTCCCACCTTTCTCTCTTTGAACGAAAACATCTTCGACGGAAGTCCGTCCGGTTAGGTTCTTGAGATAGTTGCGATAAAAGAAAACCGACCCCAACCAATATTTTTAACTTTACCCAACGTTTCGGGACCAACTCGGTCCCTTCTTCAGGTGTGACTAAAGTGTGCCAGCAGCAGCAGCGGGTTGCTGCCTTCGCTCTCCCTTTGTTAGCACGTAGCGCAGTCCACTAACGTACGCGGAGGGGAGCGTTCCTTGAGTCCTATTCATCGCCGCCTTTGTAAGCCGGGTGTGCCATAACTCCATATGTCACCTCTTGAACAGGTTTGATTCCACGTCCAAGACGCTCACTTCCCTGAAGGCTATACGGTGGTCGGCGCGCTCGCAGTGTTCGGCGAGGGGGTTGGGTTCAGAATTCATTAGCCGGATGTCATTTTTGTGTTGCCTTATTCTTTGGAGGAGGCTTCTTTTTCGCCGATGCATGAAGCCGGGCACTCTGAGCATGCGGTTTTGCAGACGACACCCGGTTGTTTTTCTCTGGGGACGCGGTCTCTCAATGGTGGTAAGAAGGGGCTTATTGTCGAAACAGGTTTGTGAGCTACGTAGATTCCATGTTTTCCGAGAATGCCTGTGAGTGCCTCACTGGTTCCCCGGCTAATATGGGTTGGCTTCCTATAGACACCGAACTTTAGATCAGCTCCTTTTCTTTTTATTAAGACGTCCAGGAATGGCAAAGAGTTCTTCACTTCTCGTTGCATTGTGAACTGAATAGAAGGCTCGACTGAGCTGAGGTGTGCAAGGACATGTTCGACCTGCGATGTCTTCAGACTGCATAAACAGTCGTCTGTTTCTGCATTCTGAAGACATTGCAGGTCTTCATAAGAAGAAAAGGGGCTGATATAAAGCTCGGTGTCTATAGGAAGCCAACCCATACCGGCCGCTACCTAAATTTTAATTCCAACCATTCTTCTAGCCACAAGGGATCCGTCGTCTCCTCTCTCCTGAGAAGAGCAAAGTCAATCTGCTCCTCCGAAGCGGAGAAAAAAAGCAAAAGAAGCCACCGTCTTCGCTGACCTACAGAAGAATGCCTACACACGTGGCTTTATTCAACGCCTTGGTCGCCGTCAAGCTCGGAGGACAGGGGTACCAGCAAACAACGAAGCAACGAAACGCGCGTGCGTTGTCCCTCCATATGTGATGGGAACCAGTGAGGCACTCGCACGCATTCTCGAAAAACATGGAATCCACGTGGTTCACAAACCTGTCTCGACAATAAGCCGCTTCTTACCAACACCAAGAGACCGCGTCCCCAGAGAAAAACAACCTGGTGTCGTCTCCAAAGTCCCATGCTCAGAGTGCCCGGCTTCATACATCGGCGAAACAAAAAGATCTCCACCAAGGAATAAGGAAACACAAAAATGACATCCGGCTAATGAATTCACAATATAACCCCCTCACCGAACTCTGCGAGTGCGCCGACAACCGGATAGCCTTCAACGAGGTGAGCGTCTCGGCCATGGAACCAAACCTGTTCAAGAGGCGACATGTGGAGTCATGGCACATCCGGCTCACAAAGGAGACGATGAATTGGATTCCAGGAACGCTCCCCTCCGCGTACCTTAGTGGACTGCGCCAACTGCTAAGAAAGAGGGAGCGAAGGCAGTAACCCGCTGCTGCTGCTGCTGCTGCTGCTGCTGCTGCTGCTGCTGCTGCTGCTGCTGCTGCTGCTGCTGCTGCTGCTGCTGCTGCTGCTGCTGCTGCTGCTGGCACACTTTAGTCACCCTTGAAGAATGGACCAAGTTGGTCTGGAAATGTTGAGTAAAGATAAAAGTATTGGTTGGCGTCAATTTTCTTTTCTCTAACCTTTTTCTCTTCTACCGCTACCCCGTCCTCCGCCTTTTCATTGTCGCCCTGCCTTCGTTGTCGCCCGACTTTCCTCCTTCGCAGTGTTCTTCGCTTTGCTGCAGCTCTGCTGGTTACACCGGCAAGAACGACGACGCGCACGCCATGAACTCAGGAACTGGCGCATAGAGCTGCGGTCTAACAATTCATATTGGACTAAGACTCCAAGAAACCTCCAACTACACTTGGAAGGACAGATGATATGAAAGTGAGACAAAAAATTTCAGAGCGAGAGTTCTTTATGCAGCTTCCTTCCTAGTGGGTGGGTGGATGTAAGGAGCGTCACCTTTGAAACGTGATGGGGCGAGGGGGGTGTTAGCTGTTGCAACCATGCTATGCTTGATATTCTCTTTATTTACGCTTATATAACCTGTCTTATGTATTTTACGGGATTATCTATAAATTCTTAATTTTTCTTTAGGCGTACAATCTAAACATTTTACGTTTCAAAAAAATTTAATAATGAAATTCTATCTTTATGAATGTCCGGCCTATACCCAGCAATTCTGGACAACTGCATTTTTGAGCGGGAAAAGTTTACGAACGTAATTTTTTCATATAATGTAAGGTTTCACTATAACAATAAACATATATGCGCAGACCACTCGACGGCAGTCCGGTATTTCTTTTTCTGTTCACATTTTTGCTATCGTCAAAAGCGTTCCCCATTGAATTTCTACTGCATTCTTACCTGTTCGATGCGATCGCTGGTAACACTTTAAAAGAAAGATTTTGCTGCTTATCAGAATAATGGAACCATAAGGCCTGATGGGCACTGACCAAGCCTTAATCGGCATCCGGATGGGTACTGCCACATACTAATAAAATTATTCTATTGCTTCTACTGGTTTTCCGTACACTCCAAATGTGTCTTCATTGTTTTATTTCTTTTTTTGTGGGGTGGGGGCTTTTCTTTCTAAGGCACCCTGATCTCACTTCAGAGAGTACAGTGCTGGCTTTTGTGTTATAGTTTATTCCTTCTTTATTTCCTTTTTTTGATTCTTGTTCAGCTCTTGAATTGCTTTTAATCCGCTTATTTATTCCTGTTCTTACCGGTGAACGGCGCCAACAGCTCAGTCGGCATGATCTGTCCCTTCCGAAAGGTCCCTTATTCTGCTGCGTTGCTTCTCATGTAATGTGGCAAGGGAAAGAACAAAATTTAGCTGTGTAATTATATATATATATATATATATATATATATATATATATATATATATATATATATATATATATATATATATATATATATATATATATATATAATTCAAAGTTGAAAACGCTTCATTTAGCCATAGATTTATTTTGAGTCGACGTTTCGGAGGCTCTGTCCGAAACGTCGACTCAAAATAAATCTATGGCTAAATGAAGCGTTTTCAACTTTGAATTTTTGCCTCTAGTAACCAAATACGTTTATCTTTCTATACTGCATATATATATATATATATATATATATATATATATATATATATATATATATATATATATATATATATATATATATATATATATATATATATATATATATATATATATATAAGACGGTGTAAACTGAAACGAACAAGAAGCGGACCCGAAAATAGTAGATGTCAAAGGGCATAACTAGGTCACTTGGCAAATACATAATCTTTTAAACGGTATTCAGATAAATATTTTCATGACATATTTGAAACGAACGGTTATCAGCATACGAAATTTATTTTTGTTCACTAGCTATGTGAACATGCCAGCGCAAAGGTGTACCCTTTAAACATTTAATGGTCTCAAATTAATTCTTCACATTTGCCACAACACTTACACTATATGTTTAGATTGACTCCCCCTTTGCTGCACCTGAATTGCCACGTGAATCCGCGTGTTCACACACTCAGTACAGCTGCGATTGGCACAGAACGTCTTCTGCAGCTAGTGCATGCTGTGTTTATTTTTAATTCTTGTACCTTGAAATTAAACGGGAAACGCTATCAGATTAAGTGGCTGCTCTGCGCCGTTTGCAAACGAAACGCCATTTGCAGGCTTAGTGTCACATCTGGAGGGAGCTTTGAGCTGTCGTCGCGCATACACCACTAGGCAGATTGAGTTGAAAATTTGCAGGCAATCATCTAGGAAATCATTCGTGAAACGAGAATACGACCAGTTCTGGCGTTGCAGCATTAATATGTACGCTAGCTGCAGTCACTGAAATATTTATTACTTGATTTCAGGGTCCAGGAGTCGGATGCACGGCTATAAGCATCACCCACTTTTTGTTCTCCTGGTCACGTGAATTACAGATTTTCCATATGACACCTTTTTTTTATTCTAAAGAATGCGCATCAAGTGTCACGTCGTCCCCGCGTAGTCTTCGCTATCGATCGCGTTCGCGGTTATGTTCGCGAAGGTATTGCCCAGAGCTGCCCATTACCTGCGTCACTGTAGCAGGAGGCAGAGTGACGGCGCACTCAGTCGAGGTTACATGGGAGGTGCTCAGGCGGCCCTGCGCCGCTCCCGTGCTTTTCGGTCCTATATGTTGTCGACATCATCTAACGACTTCGGGACCACGCGAGACCGCAGAACATTCCTTTACAGGCTAACGCTGTTAAAGGCCGGCACTTTTTTTCCCACACATGAAGAGGCTTACGTTCACCAAGAGATCCCCAGAAACTGCCATCTTGTCCTTCTGTGTCGCACGGCAGGTGGTCTTGTCCACCGCGTTGCACCTTCCGCTGCTCTCCCTCTTTACGCGCGGATTTGGCTAAAGTATCTCGCCTATGGTGGCCTTGATGAGAATTCCCTCACCGCAGTACTAGATGTGTACCAGCAGGAGCAGCACCAGCCGCCGAAGATGATGACGCCGAAGTGCAGTCGAACTGAGCTCCCCCCTCGTGCCGGCGTCACGCGCCGTTTGGCTGCACGCCATCATACGCCCTATCATTCTAGCCGTAAATAAATCGTTTCCATCATTGTACCGGCCACATACTGATTGGTGCGACAAATTGGTGACTCGGACGTCCGCTGGAACACCCGCTCCCACCATGGCTAACGCTGACGACAACGCCTCCGCCATGCCCGGTGACGGACCCTCCAGCGCAGTCTCTGCTCTGTCTCTTCGCCTTCCCCAGTTCTCGACGGCCGATCCTCAACTCTGGATCGCTCACGTTAACAGCCAGTTCAGTATTGGCAGCATCACCTCCCAGGCGCAGAAATTTCAGCACGTCGCTGCGTCGCTACCACCTGATATTGCCGCCGAAGTCCGCGACCTCCTCGTAACTCCGCCCGCCTCGGCCCCGTTAAACACGTTGGCTGCTGAGCTCATCAAGCGAACAGCCGTCTCGAAACATCGCCACCTAAAGCAGCTCATCTCCTCCGAAGAACTAGGGGACCGAAAACCAACACAGTTGCTGAGGCGGCTCCAGCAGCTCCTGGGCGACAAGGCTGCCACTTTCGACCAAGCCTTCCTGCGTGAGTGTTTTTCCTTCAGCACTTGCCGTCGTCTGTCCGCCTGGTGCATGTGCCCGCCCAGGGGTTATCTTTGGAGAAGCTCGCTGAGCTGGCGGACTCCGTCATAGACGTTTCGTATTCCACAATTTCTCTAGGTGCAGTATCGCAGCCTCCCAACCCGCCATCATGTCTTCCTTCCCGCGTGGACCTTCAGAGCCTCTGTGACGACTTCCACGCCCAGATCACACGTTTTTCTTGCAAAATCGCCGCCCTGTCGACCAAGAGCTCTCTCTCGCCTTCCCGTCGCCAGACCTCACCTTGCCAACGTAGGGTTACCCCACCTCTTCAAACCAGCGAGTGCTGGTATCACGGTGCCATTGGTGAAGCAGCGCGTCGGTGTACCCCTCCTCCCTGTCGCTTCCAAGGTAACTTCCAACGACACCACTAGAAGCAGCAAGTGGTGTCAACCCGGAGACCAGCCGTTTATTCTTCATTCGCGACCACATCTCGGGCCTCCGTTTCCTCGTCAACACCCGAGCAGCGGTGAGCGACCTCCCCTGCAGCATTATATCATAACCTTCTCGCCGCACTGGCCAATCGCTCCAAGCCGCAAACCTCACCCCCATCGCTACGTACGACGAACATGCTCTCACACTCAGTTTGGGCCTCCGACGTGTGTTCCGCTGGGTTTTCCTCGTCGCGAACGTACGTTACCCAATCCTCGGAGCTGATTTCCGTCGCCACTACAATGTGTTGGCCAACATGCAGAGCAAGTGTCTCGTGTACGACGCGAAGAAACCCTCTGTTCGGGGCCTCCGTCTTCGAGAACCGCTTGCCAGTATACCCAGCCCACACCAGTCGGCCTACAAGATCCTCCTGGATGAATACCCTTCTCTGTTCTATCTTTCCAACTTCTTACTGGCCGTCAAACACCAGGTCATGCATCACATTGTAACCACTGGTCCGCCCACACACGCTACAGCCCGTTGCCTTGCTCCAGACCGTTTGCAGATCGCCCGCATCGAGATCAAACACATGCTGGAGTTCAGTATTATCCGACCTTCGTCTAGGAAATTGGCGTCCCCTCTACGCACGGTACCGTACAAATCCTCAGGGGACTGGCGCCTCTGTGGCGATTACCGCGCCCTCAACAACGCTACCATTCCGGACCGTTGTCCCCTACCTCACATCGTGGATTTTACCGCCGCGCTGCATGGCGCCACGATTTTCTCTAAAATCTATCTCGTCAAGGCCTACCACCAAATCTCTGTAGAACCATCCGATGTACCCAAAACTACAACCATTACACCATTCGGCCTCTCATAGCCTGTCGTGCTTGCTACGGACCACATTTTTCTTATTCTTCTTATTCTTTTACGACCCCCTCATCCCTCTCCCCCAGTGCAGGGCAGCCAACCGGAACATTTTACTGGTTAACCTCCCAGCCTTTCCTCTACCACTTCTCTCTCTCTCTCTCTCCTCCGCATGTCGTTTGGCCTCCGTAGCTCTGGCCCGACATTTAAACGCTTCGTGGACACAGTTACACGGGGTCTATCTTCCTGCATGTCCTACATGGATGACCTCCTCCTATTCAGCCGCGATACGGAGCAGCACTTGCAACACATCCGGCAGCTTTTTCAACATCCATCTGATTACGGCCTGATCATCAACAGAGCAAAATATGAATTTGGCAAGTCGAAGCTCGACTTCCTTTGTCGCCTTGTCAGCTGCTCCGGCATCCGGCCACTCCCATCAAAAGTCCAGGCCATAGAAGACTGCCTGCAGCCGGCCTCAATCCGCAAGCTCCGTGAATTTCTTGGCCTTATCAATTTTTATCCCCGTTTCATACCTCACTGTGCTGCACTCCTCAAGCCGTTGACAGGCATTCTTCAAGAAAACAAAATCCGCACCCCCGACATGGTCTTCAGCTGCTCTGGATTCTTTCCAGGCCGCCAAAGCGGAACTATCCGACCTCGCTCTCCATAACCATCCACGCCCTGGTGCGCCCCAACGCCTCATGACCGACACCTCCGACTCCGACATTGAACCCCTGCTACACTAGCTCGTGTATGGTTCTTGGAGCCCTCTATCTTTTTTATCCCGCAAGCTTTCCACTGCCGAAAGCCGCTACAGTACATTCGGCCGGAAACTTCTTGCGATGCACATGTCCGTGCGGCATTTCAAGCACCTCCTAGAAGGTCGGCAGTTCCACATCGTCACCGACCAAAAACCACTAATTTTGCCATGAAATCGGGGAGCAGTAAATGCTCGCCCAGTGAAATTCGTCATCTTTCGTACGTGGCAGAATTCACGACCAACTTCAAACATGTGCAAAGTCTTGACAATGCCACGGCGGATGCCCTGCCACAAGTTACTGCTTCCCTCACCTCTGCTGCTCCATCGCCGAACCTCTACTTTGCCGCCCTCGCCAAAGCGCAGCAACAAGACTCGGAAGTTATTGACCTTCGTAAGGACCCTGGTTCGCTGGTTCTCTGTGAAATTCTCCCCCCTTCATGCCCCGTCCCCATCATCGGCGACACTTCTACCGGCACTCCGCGCCCTTTGGTGCCCTCAGCCTTTCATCGTCTTGTCCTCGACGCCCTCCAGGGCCTGTCCCATCCCAGAATTCGCGCTACGCAGCAACTGCTCACAAAACGTTACGTCTGGCCCGGCATCAGCAAGGACGTGCGCGCCTGGGCCCGTGCGTGCCTGTCTTGACAGCAGTTTAAACGACCTCTCCCTTCGGCTCGTTTCCTCTGCCGTCAGCCAATTTTGACAGTGTCCACATCAATATCTTGGGTCCATGGCCACCTTCCGCTGGACAGCCACACCTTCTTGCATCGATCGGTTTTCTCGCTGGCCCTCGGTTTCAGCTTGAGCGTGCACTCCTGGCTGCAAAACTCCGCCGTTTAGATCCTCGGCCTCTTACTGAAGCCAAGATTCGGGGTCCTTGGAGTAAGCCTTCATCGCAGAGGACAGCTTTGAAGGCACTTTTCAAGTTCCTGAAGGACTCAGGACTTAGTGCAAGGTTGTGAACAATCAGTATGTGCCCTGTGTACCCTGCAAGTAAGGGCCAACGGACATGTGGAAAAGTGATCATCTGCCTTTGTTCTCTCCCCATTCTATCTCTCCCTCCGGTCCCGTTCCAACGTGTAGGGTAGCATACCGGGCGCTGCCTAGTTAACCTCCCTGCCTTTGCCTTTCCATTTGACTTTCTCTCTCTCCCGAATTAGAACTACTGCTTACCATCCCATCGCCAACGGTATGATCGAACGCTTGCACCGTTCGCAAAAACATCCCCCAAAGCCAAACTCGACACCACCCACCGGACTGCCTCCCTACCACTGGTCCTGCTCAGCCTCCGTCATACACCGAAACAAGATCTTCGTTGCACTCCGGCAGAACTTGTCTTCGGCTCACCCCTTCGTCATCCTGGTGAATTTTTCGAATCTACCGGTTCGTCTACAAGTCCCGACCCTACCGATTACGCTGCGCACCTCCGCTATTTTTGCCGTCATCTCAAGGCGCCACATCTCCGACGCCAGTCTCGACCATCTTCACATGTTCCATCCGAACTAGCGATTTGCACACACGTCTTTGATCTCCGAATCTCTGTCCGCAAGCCGCTTTAGCGCTCCTACGACGGGTCCTTCCGTGCACTCGAAAGAACATCGAAGTTCTTCATCGTCGGCATTCATGGGCGCACTGACAGCATTTCAATCAACCGCTTGAAGCCAGCCTTCCCAGAGGACGCCCCACCCACTGGACTTTCATGTGTGCTTTCTCTGCCTCAACCGGCCGGCTGCCCTCCTCCGCCATCTTTCCTTGCTACTCCTCAGAAGCGGAAAGTATCGTTCCGGTTCCCAGCTTCAGAGGACTCCTTCACTATCGAGAGAGGGGGGGGGGGGGGCTACAGTAGCAGCAGCAGCGGCCTTACGCAGCTGGAGCGGCACCAGCCACCGAAGATCATGACGCCGAAGTGCAGCAGAATTGAGCTCTCTCCCCGGGCCGGCGTCACGCGCCGTTCGGCTGCACGCCATCATATGCTCTAGCATTTCAGCGAGTTAATTAATCATTTCCTTCATTGCGCCGACTTCATACTGGTTGGTGCGACAGATACACCCTGTTTCTCCCAAGCCAGAACAGGGAGAAGAGAGCCTCGTACCATGGTTTTGTTTGTTTAGAACGCTTCCTGCGGACAGGCCGAACGAGCTAACCTTCGTGCTGCGTTCGACCTGGCAAGGCAAGCGTATCTTACCAAGCCTTGCCAGCGTTCGCTTGCCAATTAGCATTCTTTTTTAGAGCTTCAGCAGAAGGCCCTGACAAGCATGGGGTACTTGCATATATTGCCTCGGAGGATTGTTCTCTCTTTAGTAGTTTGTCTTTTTTTATCGCCACTGGCGTGGTGTGCTGTTCTTTTCTAACCCCCATGCGAGGCGCTTCATGGTAGATGCCGGCTAGTTGCTACTATTTTGTATGGAGAGATTGGCACTTACCCGCAGGCAATTCTGTAGTGTTCCAAACTTCTCGCGGACAGCGATGCGAGCCAGCGAAAATGTTCTGAGCAGCGTTTAATTAAAGCGCCGCTGCCAGCCTAGCCCGTCCTGATTCCGACGACTACCGAGCGGAAGTGTTCCAGTCGCTACTGCTCAAGCTCTTTAGTTGAAGGACACAAGAGCGGAAATTAAACAGTTTGATGCCACTTTATTCACCTGCCTCCCTGCCTGCTTTCCGCCACCACCGCATTAGAGTATGTATTGTATAGCTACGGGCAACAAATAGCGGTGTGCGAATATTTTAATATTCTAAATCTCGAATACGAACAAGCGTTAGAATTTAATTTTCCTGTTTTAGTCAAAATCTCAGTCGCCTATAAATATAAATATTTAGAGAGTTCATAGATATTCGAAAGGAACCTGATATCTGGAAGCCCGTTTACAATATTAATTTTTTTATTAAATAATTTATAAGCGGATGAGAGTAGTGAGGTGAAGCATCAAGCACACAGCGAAATATATGGAGGCATCGCGCACCTAGATGTGTGCACTGCATTGGCTCTTGATATGGTTTCGTCTCGAATAGCATGTAAATACGCAATATATTTCCTACTACTAAGCAAACTCATGTCAAGGAAGAGAGAGACGAGTGCGCTCACCTGCACAGAGGGGGGAAGGGATGGGGGACGAACGAGGCTAATGGCCCCAACGCTTGCTGAGGACACTGGAATCGTTGGCGCGGTGCCTGGGGTGCACTGCTTCATTTCCTGACGTCCACATCCTGCATGAAAAAGGACGCGAGTGCTAAATAACTAAGCAACGATGGCGTTGGCGCTTGATTTTAATTCATAGCAGTTTGTCGAACACTGCTGTTTTACGGAATATATAGGCCAGCACTTGTTGCTAACCAGCGCCATAAAACTTCACTTGCGCGTGCGCTTGTACTGCAAATCTATGACGACAAGCGCAGGTAGGTGCATGGAAGATAAGCAATGCTTCTGAAGCCGGAACGAACATAACTGATTTTCCTAATGAACACGTTGTACTTGCACGCTAGTAAAAGGTATACAAGGTCCAGACTTATGAGCGTTTCTATTGTGTATAGAAATTTTCAGTACTAAACAAAACGCCTCATAATAGGCTGCTTGGGCCTGCTGTTTTTTCTCTATGGCAAGTTGTGAAGTTTTTTAGCTCTTCTCTCTTTATTGCGAATTGTAATTTCTTAATAATTCACCCACAGGGGGCCTTTTCGACAAGCAGAGTATAGACTTTCGTTTTTTTTTATAGGTGAGCATTATGTAGCGACCAGTCATCTAACTGGTCGGAACCACGTCTAAAAAGCTCAGATTTTTCGGATCATTGTCTAGAAACTGCAATGTCCCAAGGAGTATATAGAATATGGCCTTAAAATTAAACTCATCTGCTCTTCATTTCGGCATTAACTATTCTCGGAAGTAACCATTCGCATTCTATTCGTATTGGAAAAAGTAGATATTTTCAAACGGTACTCCCCTTTACGCTTCACAACTGATGCTGTATTCGAGCAATATCAAGTGATAAAAACTAGGCGACGGTCCGCGGAGGTCAGCAGAGGTCCACGTCGTAACTTTAATAGCGTGTTAGTTGTTCCAAGTAGCGAGAATTTCAACAAGTCTTGTTGGCTGAGAAATTTTCAGACACTATCAATTGCTCAACAGAAATACTGTATTAGTAACTCTAAATTGCGACACAACCGGTGGAAAAGGGCAGCTTAATTGAACAAAATAAATCAGCAAAGCTCTGTAGCAACATTATTTGCTTGCAGTGCATAAGCAGGAGCGTTCCATGATTGTTCTAGAGGGAAACATCGGGCACTATTCAGAGTGAGGAGCAGCCCACTTTTGGGCTGGTCGCGGTGAGTGACAGGGGCGGGCCTGTCAAACAAGAGTATCCATCGGACGTCCCATCAAGCTGCGTACCGACTTTGCGTCGAGCATGAGGCGGAATAGCCGAAAGTAGGTAATGTTAGTAAAGCTGTATCTGGCGTCAGTTTTGCAAGTATCGGTAGTTTTTCCAAATTGCAGACTCGGTATTCTGCTTCGCACCTCTGTGAAAGCATTTTCTTTTTTTTTCTGTTGAGGACAGGTTTCACCTCTTTTGTAAGCGCAACTTTCTTTGAACCTCATTTCAGAAGAGTTTGTGAGTGTTTCTCAGACATGTGCAGGGTGTTATTATGCATTCAAGCTTGTGCTAGGAGAAGGGGTTTTGTGGCTGTCTTCGAAGTTCTGGAGGAAATGAGCCAAGTAACATGCAGTTTTTTGTAGTCTACTGTTAGCCTTTGTGCAGGAGGGTGGTTGTTAAATAAAAGCCTTGTTCAAAACAAGGCTTTCATGCTGAAATATCACTAATGCTGCTCGTGTCAAACCATGGCCGTAAAAGGGTAAGCTGTCGTGCTAACAGTGCAACTTAAAGGGGAAACGGCCTACTATGGTTGCACTTTCTAAACAGCTTGTCGCTATTACACCTCAATGGCTTAAAAAAAGTTTCACGTTCTCAAATATCTGATAGAATGAGAGTGAAATATATCTCAGTGCTTTCATGTACGATGTGTTTCAGAGAAGACCAAGTAATTATCGAAAACAGAGATTTTGAGGTAAAAATAGGGCTTTTGCGGCACAGTATTGTCAGAGTTGGCAAATAGAAAATCGGTGAATAATCTTAACTAGTAAGATGGGTAACTTTTTTTCGTAATTAACTCTTTAACAATTGAAGTCAGGCTTCTGCTTGCAATTACAGATTTGTAGCCGGTCGTTAATAAGAACCGTACGAGTTTTTTTGAAATTTCGTAAACGCGAGTACCGTCAGCTCTGTGGCGAAACAAATTTTGGCTAAATCGGGCCAAAATACATGCGCATTCGGAGAGCACGCAGGCAAAGCAAACCCTTCAATGCGGTAACTAACCGAAATAGCCAAATTTATCAAGCCACTGCGCCGAGGGAAATCACGTTATCGAAGTTCTAAAACTTGGTATGGCTATCATCATCATCATCATCATCATCATCATCATCATCATCATTTATTTACCCTTAAAGGCCCTTGGTTTAGGGCCCTACATAAGGGGGGGGGGGGAGTAGTCGTTACATATACAATGGTACAACAAAAATCAATACAAAGTGCAGGGTTCTTGTTAAACATTAACATCATTACAAGCATCAACACTAATAAAGACACAGCGGCTCAAGAACAACTTGGAAAAACAAAAAAAAACAAAAAACAGACGCATACACATTCAAAAACACGGCAAAATATCTCAGCCCTTAAAATGTGCTGTTAATAAGTGCCTGAATTTATTAGGTTCTACTTCAGTAACTATGCAATCGGGTAAGTCATTCCACAATGTAATAGAGCTAGGTAAAAAGGATTTATAAAATGAGTTTGTGGAGCCATGTATGCGCTGCAAACTTAAAGAATTGAAAAGTCGGCCTGAGGTGCGAAGCGGCAGGTGTAATACAGAATTTTTTAGCTGTGGGAAGGTATGGTACAATTTGTGAAATAGGCAAAGCTGTGAAATTTTACGCCGAAGTGCCAGGGGTTGAAGATCAAGGGATGCCTTGATAAGAGTTATACTGTGTTGTCTGTCATACTGCGATGTGATAAAGCGGGCTGCGCGATTTTGGATGGCTTCAAGCTGATCGATTAGATATTTCTGATGGGGATTCCAGATCGCCGAGGCATATTCGAGTTTCGAACCGATGAATGTTACGTAGGCGAGGTGACGGATAGAACGGGGTGAAAAAGCGAGGGATCGTCTGATAAACCCAAGCAACTTGGAAGCATCTGTACAAAGTTTTGCAATGTGCTCAGACCATGTTAGTTTGTTGTTCACGATGATTCCAAGATACCTGTATGATTCTGTTTCAGAGAGTGGTGTAGAATTTAATGAATACGGATAGATGAGGTTATTTCGCTTTCTTGATACATGCATGAACTTACCTTTGGAAATGTTCAGTTGCATAAGCCATGACGTACACCAGGTTTCTATGAGATTTAGGTCGCGTTGAAGCAGAGTGTGATCATCGGGAGTAGATATGCGGCGGTAAAGGACGCAATAGTCTGCGAAGAGGCGGATACAAGATGATATGGCATTAGGAAGATCATTTATAAATATCAGAAAAAGGAGTGGTCCCAGCACCGATCCCTGGGGGACACCAGAGATGACTGTAGTATTTTGCGATCTGTGGTTCTGTATTACTGTATATTGTGAGCGTTCGCGGAGAAAGCAGTCAATCCATGACAAGATTAAAGGGTTAATGTGGAGGCAGGACAGTTTTGCCATTAAACGCTGATGTGGAACGCGATCGAAGGCTTTGGAGAAGTCTAGGTAAATGACGTCAGTTTGGAAGGAAGAATCTAAGTTTAAGTGAAGGTCTGTGGTGAATTCAAAAAGCTGGGACTCGCAAGAATGGCCTGATCTAAAACCATGCTGTTTTTCATAAAAGAAAGCGTTATTGTCGAGGTGTGATGCGATCTGCGAATATAAAATGTGCTCCAGTAGCTTGCATGGAATAGATGTTAATGAAATTGGGCGGTAATTAGAATGATCGGATCGATTGCCTGCCTTAAATACTGGGGTTACTTTACTAGTTTTCCAATCATTTGGTATTTCGCCGTTTGAAACAGACTGCTGAAAAATAATGTGCAAAATACGGCTAGAAATGCTCACGGTGCCCTTCAATATTTTGGCAGTTATGTTGTCTGGCCCAGGAGCGCTTGACAACTTAAGGTTGTCGATGAGTTTAGCGATACCCTCATGGGTTATAAAAACTGATGGCATTTGGGAAAAATTAGTGGCAGGTATTGGGGGAATACCAAGTGCAGGTTCGTGGGTGAACACGGAGGAGAAATATGAATTCATGACATCTGCGCGCTCAATATCAGGAACATGTAAGCCATCATGGTTAACCAAAGAAATGTTTTGAGTGCGGCTTTTGCACGGGTTGACCAGATTCCAGAACTTTTGAGGGTTAACGCGCATAATGTTTTCAAGATCTTCGTGAAAAAATTTCTTTTTAGAACGTCGTAGTATGCTAATGTATTCATGTAGGCATTTGCTGTACGTTTCCCATTTTTCTACAGAATTTGTGTGCTTGGCCGCGCGATAGAGGCGCTTCATTCTGTTTGCTAACTGTCGCAAGGCGTTGTTATACCAGGGCTTGTTACAGTCACCACGTATGCAGACAAGGGGGACATAGGTTTCGACAAGAGATAAGATTTTATTTTTGTAGAGCAACCAGTTTTGTTCTACTGATCCAGTGGGTGCGGCCTGCTGGAAAAGGTGGAAAAAAGTTTCTAACTCACGGTTAATAGTGCGAAAACCTGCTTTATTGTAGTCGCGGATGTACTTTGTGGAGCGTTGCTTTGTGAGGATGGGAACGGAAAAATTGAACACAAGCACCTCGTGATCACTTAGACCAGTGATGCTTGTTAATGACTCAATTAACTCCGGTTTGGAAGCGAGAACAAGATCTAGAATGTTGTCTAACGACCGGCTACCAATCTGTAATGACTAACGACCGGCTAATGACTAACGACCGGCTACCAATCTGTAATTCCAACCAGGTGCTTAACTCAAGTAGTTAAAAAGTTAACCATTGAAAATAAGTTAACCAGATGACTGGTTAAGCTGATTCACCAGTTTTTTGGTGTCTACCAACAATGGCAATAGTAAGCCGCTAATCCCAAGTATTTACCTCAAAAGTCCTATTTTTCTAAATATACATAAAATCTTCCCTGAAACACCTAATATATATGGCTGAAATATGAGCCGAAGATGATGCGCTGAAATAACGAATAGGTTTTCTCAACAGAAATAGCTTTCATGAGAACAAATGTTGTGTCAAAAAAATCTGAACTGAAATAACTAACGGCGTAGCAATAAAAGCTAAGGATGAAGCTTAAAAAAAGCACCACCATTCATGAATAGTACCTACAAAAAAAATTATATAATTATTTACCACTTGGTGAGCACAGAAGTAAACCGTCTCTATTGTGAACATATGGCCCGTTGGAGATCCTAAACTTCATCTTCTAAAAATTAATTTCCTTTGAGATTGTATGTTTTATTTAATCAAGAAAGGTGTACCGAAAGAATATATCGAGAAACAAGCAAGACAGGGTATTATAAAATAACTTGAGCTTAGCGCTATTAAGGGTTCATTTGCAATCGGGAACAATGTAACGTAAGTTCTTCTTGTATTTCAGCATGTCTTCTCTTGCGGCAGCGACTGCCCATTTTTCTTCGGTTCTTGCGGCCTTTTAAGAAGCGGTACCTCTTATTGGAAACAGCATGATTGCGAGCAAAGGTAAATGCAGCACACAAAATGTTTTGCCTTGTTCTTAAACCGTGGCCAGGGGCCCCTTTTTTGGCGAAGGGTTCAATCCTTGTTTTGTAGCTTGTTCTTTTGACTCTTTTTTCACTAGGAACTGGCAGCAGTGATGTCTGGCTAATGGCTATCGAACACCCTAAGACACCGATTTTACTATCAAAGGCCAGTCTGTGTATTAGCGAGAAGGACTTTAATACGCTATACCAGCAGATTTAATGAAGACACTGTTGCCAATGCCATGAAAGCAGAATGTTAGCTAAGTTCCGTGGCTCGATACTGATAGTATATACAAGTGCGCTTCCCCAATGGCACGAAATAGTTTTTCTTATTTCGGCAACGGCAAATTGCTGTGCCGTTGTGAATCGCGCAAAAGAACAGTCGCTTAGCACGAGAATTAAGTTTTCAGAAAGATGACTTCCGGAAAAGTAGCAGTGAAAAGTGTCCAAAATTTTAGTACAGTGTAAAAAAATAAATTGATTTTTTTCACTAGCTTGTTGAAAATCGGGCTTCACTGCAGTGTAAACGATGGGATGAACTCTATACATGAAGAGATGAATTCTCCTGACATATTGCTCAAGAGAAACTGCAAACATAAATAACAAAGAATAAGCCATGGGGAATACTGATTACAAAATATAGCGCCGATTAAATCATCCAATACGTAGAAAGGAAATTGGGGGCCATAAATGCATTAAAAACAGTATGCTCTGTTATTAAGTTTTCATTCTTATGGAGAAAAATTTGCCGTTCATTACGGCGTCCCTCATAGCCTGAGTCGCTTTGGGACGTTAAACCCTCATAAACCATAAACCATCTTTTTCATTTTTTTCATTTCTTTATTAATAAATGATTGAAAAAGATTTAAATAACTAGTCATCGCGTATCATACAGCAATAAATCATCAATCACTAGAACCAGAAATTAACATGACACGAAATTTTTTACGCAGCTCCCGATAATTTCCAACACGCGGTGCCGAATATTACTGCGCAGACGGCTTTTCGACCGAATGAACTGTATGCGCTGTCGAGTAAGACTCGTGGTCGAGAGTAGGTAAACTCATTAAAATCAATGCTGGAATGGCGTAGCACATGCTGAGGTGGCTCATAGGTGGTGGCAACCGCCGGACTTGATTATCGGCCACGTCGTTTGGCTGCTGATCTTGCCTCCACTTCTGCCCGCGTATATTCTTCGAGCTGACCAAAGCGTTCTTTCCTGATTGTTTTCGTGGCTTCAGGAGCCGCTGCGTTGCAGCGGGGCCTCCCAAGTGGTTCCCCAGTGGCTTCAAAAATCTCAGGCATCGGGGAAATTAAGCTGCTCTATTTTCGCTGGTGGGATATCGAAGTCCGCTCGCATTAATGGCATGGGGAATCTTTTTTCCCTCCGGGATGCCATTCGGAAAAAAAAATTCGGTATGCTCAGATTAAATTTCGGCGTCGGCTTCGACGCCGTTTAGGGATGATGTAGAGAATGGGAGCTAATAGCATTTCATGCTTAAACCTCTTTACGCTGCGGTGTTAAAGAAAACCCAGGCACATATGCGGTGGCCTTCTGGACCATCAACGAGATCAGAAGAAGCGCATCTACAACGTCGTGAGCACGATCGAGAACGTGAGGTCTAAGCACGTCGAAATCTCAAACAGCGCAACCACGATGCTCAGCGGAAACGACAGCGAAGTATCCCAGACCCATATTTGATGTGTCCACAAAGAGATGCCTTTTTGAGAAAAAAAAATATCGCGCAAAAGAAAGCACTTCTCAGATCGGAACCCAATCTCACTAATTAATAAATTCCACACCACGTGTCATTACGAGTCGCTGCCTCGTCTGCGGTAAGACAGCATCTATGTATCATATCTGCATCATGGATAATCATTGCAGACACTGCTAAGGTTCAAAGCAGCAGTAATGGTTGTCTGTATTTTTTTTTTTTGCTTCGTGGGAAACAAGTCAATCTGGTAAGCTCTGTTTTGAAGGCCACTTGCGTTTGCGTCACCTGTAAGCATTCTGTTGTTCTCTCTGTTTCTCTCAGATGCGCAGCTTTGCGGTGCGCCGCCGTCGCAATTAAAGGAACAGAAGCGCCTTTTGAGATCCACCACAAGCGCGTTATCGCGCTGTGCCGCTCTGCTGTTTTGATAAACGCCTGTAAGCTACCTGCGCTAAGCTTCAATGCTTACAGGGCAAGAAGTGGGCTTCTTGGTTGCTCTTATTTACTGAAATCCACGCGAGCCTTAGAAAACAAAAAATAAAAAAGCCAAGGCAGGCGCACAGAAACAAGTAAACAGGCGTGCTTCATCTGCTTAATTGTCCGCGTGAGTCTTCTTAATTAACCGTATGAGTTTTCCTTGTTTTTTTTCGTAATAAGTCCTGTGCGTTCCGTCTTAAATATCAACTTTTCGTGTCCTGTCGTGCACTGATGAAAGCGCGCATCTGGTAAGGCGCAAACGAAGCGCATGAGGAAGATTTTTTCATGTCTGTGCTCTCCTCTCCTCGAAAAAAGAGAGGGCGCTTAGAGATGCTTGTCCCGCTACGTGCGTAAAATGCAGCTTTCAACATGGAGATAGTTTTTCTGAGACGAACGTCGGGGAGCCAGTTTACTGCGCTGGAGTGAACTCCTCTAAATAGGAAGCGTCTAAAAATCTTCAGGCCCTAGAATAATGAGCAATGCCCAACAACAAACACTTAGAAATAAAATTTTTCGTCATAACAAACCCAAGGACCTGTCAAACACAGTATCTCCAGAAAAGAAGAAAGCGCTTTTTCATGGGAAGTCATTTTACAACAAATAGTGCATCCTGAGTAGGTGTGGCATGAAGAGAAATTTGAAGTTCGCTCGTGTAGCTAGAATGAGGTGAAATTAAAGGCACTGTTCGTGGCAAGTACCTGGGAAATGTTTTTTAGGCAATATTGCTTAAGCTCCTTTGATTTCGCCCCAAGAAAGTAAGACTGCTTGATCTTTAGTCTGAAGTTAAAAGTGGCTGCAACGGTTTAATACTGGATTCGTAGTTTTCTTTTAACATTCTCAGGAAAAATAAACATTGACTACTACTACACCTTATTTTTCAATTGCACGCAGCCACCTGTAAAGCAAGCAGTCTCATTTCAAGGCAGAACGAAAGTTGGGGCTGATGTAAAATGGCACAGAATAATTTTGAAGTGCAAAAATCGATGCAAGAAACAGCACCTCGAGAGTGCGCATTGAGAATCTACACGCACAGTGCCTATTTTAGATAATCAACCATGCCCAAGAGAGCGAAGAAAAAACCTAAAGTGAAACGAGTGCAGGTGCCATGGACTGAACCCGAAATCTTTCAGATGCACAGCGAATGATCCATCATTGAGCTACACCCAGTCCCTTTTTGTTTGTTGAACAGTATTTATTGCCGGCGCTAATGTAAAATAACAGACTATATCAGGTGCCTCAACTAAGATGTTCTGAGTTTTTTGAAAATCGGCGTTTTGGGTCAAAGCAGCACTTTTATACTGAACAACATTGTCAGCTGTGCAGCGTGTGTGAATACAGCTAAAACGTGGCAAGTGGTAGGCTATTTAACTAATATTGAACAGTTAACATTTTAGTTGTACTATTAGTTTCCTTATTTATTGAGAGACGAGTCGCACGCAATAACAGGAATACATGTGCTTTTATAATTTCGAGAGCGCAGTTAACTTCGGCACAGTGGCCCAAAATATTTTGCTTAGATCGCGCCAAAATACATGCGCTTTTGAATAGTTTGCAAGCAAAGCAACCCCTCCACTTCACGCAACTCACCGCAGAAGCAATCCATGACAGTGAACGGACACGAAGTGTCTATTGGAAGAAGGCTGGTACACTTTTCATTGTCTTGCGGTTTATTTCGAGTCGTTCGAGAATGCACTCGGCAGGCGGCCGTTCTAGACTTGGACTTTCTTACCCTATCTCTTGTAAGCAACAGTTATGAGTGCGATGAGCTTGAATGGATGTCCAGTCACAAAGCTTTGTTATTTTCAGTTCCTTGCACCGTTCCGAAATCTCATTTTTTTTCCAATCCGCGTTTCCTGATTTTAACCGTGCAGATGATCTAGCAGTAACTGGCACTCTATGCGGTTCCTCTGACGAGCTCGAGCAAATGAGTTCCACTAGCGATGTCGATACTGTAATGACTTTCTTTTGAAATCTTGTAAAATATGCTTCAATCGTGTCATTCCTTTAAAAAAACAAATAATAACACTGGCATTCTCTGGATTACAAGAGGCTTATTGTATTTATCACGCCATGTCGCCAGATTACGCTGAACAAAATGTTCTGGTGACCTTCAAACATCAATTTTATAGTGTCAAATAGGAGCTTCGTATTAAAATGAATGCCGCAAAAGATTTTTATTACAAAGTTATTTTGCCCAAATTAATGAATGCTAATCCCCGTAAATTCTGGAAGTCTTTTCCATCCCCTGAGTCCACTTCGGATACTTGCTTAATAAACGATGTCGCAGTTTCTGAACCACTAACACCTCCTTCTGCTTTTTACGACTATTTGCCTTCAGTTTTCACGACAGATAATTCGGCAATCCCAGCTTTTGGTTCTAAATCGCACTCCTCAATTGTTGATGCGCCAATATCAACTGAAAGTGAGGTCAATATGATATTTAACGTAGATTTCAAGACATCGTATGATCCAGACGACATTCCTGCTGCATTTCTCGCTCGATACCCTATTTGGTCTAGCAGGTATCTTACAGTTATTTTTATGAAATCCCAAACAAGCAGCACCCTTCTTTCTTCGTGGACACTTGCTAAGGTTATCACTGTATTGAAATGTGGTGATGCGCAAATATTATCTAACTACGGGCCCATTTCCAAAACAGCGCATTCGTGTAGGCTACTAGAAAGCATTTCCTTTAAACATTTTATGCCATTTCTTCAAACTAACAACATACTAAGTGCTTCTAGAATGGTTTTCGTCGTGGCTTCAGTACTCTAATACAACTGACAGTGTTTGTACATGACATCAGCAGTTCTCTCGATATAAGTGACCTGATTGATGCTATCTTTCTAAACTTGGCGAGGTCTTCGATACAGTTTCACACCCTAAGCTAATGCTCAAGCTGTCCGCTATAGTAAAAAACTCGTCCCTGATTAACTGTATAACGACTTTCTTTACCAACCCCCCCTTGTACGTACACTTCAACTCTACCTAACTCATCTTCAGTTCATTTTTCATCGAGGTTCCTTGAGGTTCTGTCCTGGGTCCTCTACTGCTCCTCCTGTAAGTTAATGATCTTTCATTTCACGCTTAAGTAAAGATACGTTTTTATGATAATGACCGTTTTATATCGAGCCATTAAGTAACCAAATGATAATATTATCCTGAACAATTAATTTGCTGATTTCTGCAATTGTTCCTAGACGTGGAAAATGAATATCAGTTTTTTAAGAGCGTCTAATGTGTCATCTTCACGATGTCTGTGCCTTTTATTCTCCACATAATCATATAATGCGCTCAACTTACACGGAGTACACGAATACAGATATCTCCGCCTCCTGCTAACGCGGGACATGTCGTAGTAAAAGCACATTTATATCGTGTGCAATAAGGTTCTTACAACACTAAAATACTTACATCGCACCTTGTACTCTGCTCATCAAGATGCTGAGCTTTTAACATAAAAAAAGACTAATTTGTCCCATCCTAGAATACGATTGTGTTGTTTAGAATCCGTATCAGCATTGTGATATCAACAAACTGGAATCTGTGCAGAGGAAGTTCGTGCGTTTTGTTTGTAGGTGATTTGACATGCATTTTTCGCCGTCTGCTTTTCCTCCCCAACTAGGCCGCACTACTGTTGCCTCACTTCGTCGTCTGGAGTGGCTAAGATTCATATACACTTAAGTCAATTCACCTGGTTTTCCTTTTGCTAGATGATTTTCTGACATCTTCCAACCCTAAATCTACAAGGAGCCACCACGTCCTAAACCTTTCGCCCTTTTATGCCCGCACTAACTTCTTTAGTGCAGTTTTTTCTCTAATATCATTGAAGTTTGGAATTCCTTAGCAAGCAAAAGATTTATATCAAACTGCTTCCTAATGTTGTATATTGTTTCTTTGTATAGTACCCCACTCCTGCAGATGCGACAGGTCGCGGGGGCTGTAGTCGATGTGGGGACCAGCTACGTTGTGATTTCTGTGACTTGCCGGTTGCTGTTTTTGTCTGATGCTGCCGTCGCCCTGAAGTCACGCCAAATGAAATGGCAAATGAGTAGTGAACCCTTTAGAAAACGGCCCGAGGCTACATGGAAAGCTTGACTGTACAACTAGCATGTCTGAGCCCGGTCAAGGAAATAAAAGCGCCGGGTTGTCTTTAGATATACAATATGTCACGCCAACAGGCTCTCAAAAAACGTGTTGGCTCTCACATGATCAGCATTCTCAGACAAAAATTTTGAGTATTGGGAAATTGTAACGTACTGTAGTAAAAGTTTTGAAGGGAGTTGTCTATTCTTCTGATGTCTAGCAAAATCTTTCTTTATATATGTTTCAATCGCTTGCATCGAGCATATAAAAGAATGCCATAGAAAACCAATGGGGTACGCTTTTGACGATAACAAAAATATTATTAGCAAAAAAAAATGGAAGCCTGCCGACTGGAGATCTGCGGATATATATATTTTTATAGTATAGTGAAATCTTGCAACATATCAAAAATTTTGTTCATAAACTGGTTCCCGTTCGAAAATGCTTTTGTCCAGAATGGTTGGGTATGTGGAGCTTATTTCGCCGGCATTTATTGGAAGACTCAGTCATTCATTATTTTGAATGGCCTTCTTATTTTGCTCTTTACGCTCTTTCATTGTTCCCCATGGTTGGGGAAAAAGTGACATTCTAGAAGTTTCAGTATCATGCCATTTTTAGTGCTCCGCTTCAGCTGACCTCTTCATGTTCAGTGAAACTGATTCTAGGATGGTCGTAAAAAATGGCCATGATATTTTCTCGACAACATTTGTAGAAAAATCAGAATAAGGCTATGTTTCGCAATGTCGCGCCTCTCTTTCAACATTCAATCCTTCTTCAAGAGTTACGTTTTTGCATCTGAGCTGTTCTGCTCAGAGTCCGGAAGACGGCCCGGTGCCTGTTTCTTCAGTTACTGCTGAAGCTCAGAAAAACTGCAGTCTTCATATTCCTTGAATATGAAATCTCTCTTGGGAAGAATACACTCCTGCCCACTGATTTCTAGTAGCGTATGCACTCGTAGCTGCTACAAAGCTTTCTTGGCGCGTCTTCAGGGCGCACATGAAAATAGTGAATCATTAATATTAAATAGTAAATCGCCGAGCAAGACCATCGGGAACACAATGCTTGCTGATAGTAATGAACGATGCATCAGATTATCTCGCTTTCTTCTGGTTACAGTTGAGGGACGATTGTATTACCTACGAGCATAGTCTCCTCACAGTACTCACGGAGATACCGCAAGCGAATCACACAGAATGCTTTCGCAACTGAATGATGGCACGCTATGCTGCTATGTGAAGATAACGTGCCTGAAGAATGAGAATGAGCCGCTGCGGATGAGGGGACAATGGCAGGAGCGCCAGCCAGTGTAAAATCATAGCTGGTTTTAGATGATTGACTGAGACTAAGCACAGAGAGATTAACCATTAGCTAGGCCTATCATTCTCGTGGGGTGGAACTGATACCCTAGAGAGAGCAACGACTAAAAGGAGAAAAAAAATTGACTGTTGAACTTCGACATTTCAGATCAAGGCAAGTTAAGCCTACAGCCTAACGCTATAAACTTACTCGATTGTCTACTTCCGCTCGTCTGTTCACAACACTGTACCAAATCTATTTATAACACAATATCTAATGATAAGGCCTATTTTACACCGCTTGTAACGTATACCGAACACAGAGGTGTTTACTGGCACTCTTAAGGCTAATCAGCTGCATACGAGCGTGACACTAGACAGAGCGTAATCAGAAATTAATTATTTGGTTATTCGCCGTCAAGAGAGCATTTAGGTAAAACTGTCAGGTTATTTAGGCGCAAAATCATATTTGAAACTCGCAGTGACGTGTATCATCGGTGTCCTAAAAAAATCTGAGCGCAGAAATTTAGTTGCATCCAAGCCCAGAGATTTTCACTTCGGGCTTCCCCTGTCCTCAGCATTAAATCATTCCTGTTCACTTAGGCAATAATAACACTGCGGGGCGATTTACGTGATCAAGATATAGCTTATAGATTGCTAACGAATTACGTTTATGAGTTAAATTCCCCCACTCCCTTAAAAAAAAACAAATTATGTTATACATCTCTAATTCTCGCTTCAATGGAAGCACAGCGATATAGCATATAAGGTAAGTTTATCAGAGATATAAAGTATTGAGCAGCACCTATTAATGCGACTTTTTAAAATTATTTTTTATTTAGTACATACTGCGGACCCTTCTCTGGGTCCAAGCAGAACAGGCATATACTGATTCACAAGAGTTTTTCAGAAAGATGCACAACACAATCAAGAGAACTTTGCATAAGAAAATAGTGACAAGTGTTACTAAATTAAAACAACGCCATAGCATGATTGCAATCGTATATTGTCCGCGGGAGAAATAAGAATTATTTAAGAAAAAAGGTTAGTACTGCGTGTATGAGACATGACAGGAGAACAGGAACAAAAACGACAATAAATGCGCAGATTCCAACTGTTTATTGGAGACCGAAAGGCAAACGCTATATAAGGCATGAACCTAGGCGCACAACCATCACTGTCATTCACATAAGACCTGATTAAAATCTAGGCAACATTGATTAAATTTTTACGTTGTAGAAGGGTTGATAAACCACACAGCACTCAGTCAGCATGTCCCCAGACAATCCATGTCAACAAAACCATTAAAAAGAAGTAAGGAACTTAACAACCAACATAAGTAAAAGGGTAAAAAATACGCGACATGACAATGCAGGTGATCCAACTGACAAAAAGAGTAAAAAATTGTGCAAACGCGATAAAATCATGGTGTGACATATTAAAAAACCGGCATGAGAGCATGGAAACAACAAAAAACACGTGTAAAGGTGAAAATTAAAACCAGGTAAAAGAGTAGCATGAGGTATGTAAAAACAGACATGGCATGGAAGCCAACAAAGAACAAGTGTAAATGTGAGGATAAAACTAGATACAACTACATTTCCGGCGTTGAGGTACATACATCTTAGGAGTCAATTTAGGACAGAAGCGAAATACTTTTAGGCGACCTTCTAAAAACGTGGTTTCACTCAGTGAAGGTGAAATAGACAGAGTGCTACAACATTTTTCACCATTTTTTACGATGTGATAGGCTTCGACCACCTCCCTTTCTGTCTTATCTCTAGGTTTAAACAAAAAGGTAGTGTTGTGCAAAACTGGGTTGCAAGGCACTTTTTTCTTGTTCTTACCCTTCCCTTTACAGTTCTTACAATGCTGCGCCCGATGACCTCCCATATTGTTCTTCACTGCCAAGTTAAGTTCGCGTGCCCGAAAACGCACTGTTAAAACAGTTAGTTTTCGCCACTTACGGTGCTAGTGAGCGGATGTTATGATGCCGAATATGTTGGGTGGATTAGAAAAGTAGGGATGAAAAAAAGGGCTCACACGTGCCATTCTTATCGTGACAGCTGCATTTACTTTTTTTTTACATTTCCACTTCTTTTATAGCGATAGCATTAATAGTCCTATTTTGAGAAAACCTGGCGGCGTGTGTTAATGTGTTAGTGTGAGTACTCGCAAATGGTACAGAAAATCACAGCGACGGCAAGAAAAAAAGGGTGACGCCATCAAGCGGTTATATGCCGCACGCAGCAAACCGAGAACTTCCATTTCAGACAATACGTGTCGTTCGTCTATATACCGCCACTGGCATACCTCCATGTGGCACCATTTTTTTCCAACCACATTCCTACCAAAATTTTCAGCAATCGTTTGTCGTACAGCGTTCATGGTCGAGTCATACGATTTCTCGTTGCATAAAGCATACCTGTGCTAGTCGAGCTGGAGGCTAGCCTGCGAAAGGGAATCGAACCGACGACATATGCACGCACACTTCAATTCTATGCTTTCCGAGACTCATTACCTCTTTACTTAAAACGCGCTTCATGTGCCCACCGAGGTATGAGACAGTTACTGATCCATTTAATTTCCTCAAAAGCCAATTTTCGAATCAAAATTGTGAAGCAATCGTTCACCTTTGCGGGTGGTGTCATGGAATTTCTCGTTGCATACAGCATGCGTCTGTTAGTCGAGACTAGCTCGCGACGTGTATTCGAATCGAGTGTCCGAGTGTGCCGCTCGGACCTTTCTGCATTCAGTGTTTGTGGAATCAGCGTTCAGAGGCGCTTCTTCGTTTCGTTTCTTAGTGCGAAACCTGCGTCGAGGTCGAACGCTCATGATGACTCACTAATTCTTTAGGTTCCACAGCACATCGGCAGTCTTAAGTGTCCACGGAATTTTTTTATGGCAGTCAATACTTTCTTCTTCTTTTAACTAGCGTAAGAACGCTAACGTAGGAAGGCAGCCGACATACGTTTAGTACAACTGATAAACATGCTAGACCGCTGATCTCAACCTTCTTTCAAGAAGTGCTCAGCGAGCGGTGTGTTAATTCTTGTTTTTGCTTTAATAGACTGCGTTCCGAGAATTTTCAATGTATAAGGGCTTATTCATAATTTTATTTGAATGTGATAAGAGAAATGAGTTTTCTTCCGTAAGAAAATCACAATCCAACTGGCAATTATATTCATACTTAGAGCTAAAAGGCAATTTGTCATAACAAGAAACAGTCAACTAAAAATAGCTTGGTGGAAATTTCACCACAGCATAAAGTGCTTACAGCAAAATTTCCGGTAACATCCACTGCATTTGTGTTCACGTTAAACCTCCGTAAGCTGATGCCCAAAGATATTTCGCTTCATTATACTTATCAAGCTTATTCCATTGCTAGAATACCTGCAAGACTTCCCACTCAGCTAGCACTCTACAAAGTAAATACTGTATCGAACAAATAGAATTGCATTGGATTCAGTTTTGGTAGAAACTCCAACCCTCCGTGCTCCGAGAATTAAACAGATTCACCGCACGCACAGCCCTGAATTGATGCCAATCGGAACGATATCTGGTCCACGGAACGATAACACAAAATGATGATTTTAATGATACCGGTACAAAGCTTCTGAGATAGTACAATGATAGCCGCACCAGTGGTGCTTGGTACAGGTAGCGTTTTAAAGCAGAACAAAGCATGAGACGGCCTCGGACAAGCAGCCCATATGCACCTATGTCACGACAGCAACGAGCGACGGCTGTCCCAGAGTCGCCTGGCGGTAAAGCGGGTGACTCGACCGCACAGCTTGCATGGGTGGCAGCGCCTCCGCAAGGCGCTGAGCGGCGAGCCTGTCGTCCTACGCTCCAACTTGTCGCCGTGCAGTGTCCAGTAGCTTTCTCACTTCCTCGCACCCCTCCTCCCTTTCCCGTTTTCCATGCGGACGCGGCCACACGCCGTGAACGAAGATATGTATCACTTATACGCACCGACTGCTCTAAATGCAGCATTGCTGTCTCAAAGCGTATTCCACGACTGACGTTCATGCATGCTCACTCGAACAGAGTTCCAAATGAAACGCTGTAATCCAACCTGCGATGTTGTGGGTTTTCATGTCGTGTTACGTGGGGCATCATAGGTTTTTTTTTTTGGGGGGGGGGGGGGGGGCGGTCTATTTATTGAAAAGGTCAGCCATGATTAAGTATTCATCATCGCGCCAGAAGTTGTTGGCGACGTTTTAGTTAATGTTACCTGCAGCCCTAATTGCATTACGTGTTTTGTACCGATCATTTGCTCAGTTGACGGATATTGCTAGTGGTTTACTGTGTAATGAGGTCGTCGAACAAGGCTGAATCACAACGGATCAGCCTACGTGCAGCTGTGATTGGTCGCAAAGAAAGGCAAGGACTTTAGTTGCGACGTCTCCAACTCAGGTGCTGTCTACATCTGGCAGTGCTGTTAAAATATTGTCGCTTAATGTTTAATGCTCAGTAATGTCAAGATTCGAAGTTGCAGCTCTGTGTTGAACAGAAATGAAAGCCGTTTTGCTCGCGCCAGTACCGCTCCTACGAAGACAGCTTTCTTGAAAGCGTACTTCTCCTGACTGCTACCTGATATGAGAAGAAGCATCATAAACCCATTTCCCCTTCTCCATTCTCTTGTATTTAGCGTTGTATTGCTCTCAGGTTTGAAAAATAAAAGCTATGCTCATTTGTGCTGCTATCTTTCTGAATATGTTAAATAATGGTAAATATTTGGTTCATTGCATTAAGCTGTATATTTTGTTTGCTGCGGAGGAATAAATAACTAAAAATGCATTTGCAGGACATGCAATTTATTGATGAATATAGAAGCTCACTGGCACTCAGTAGAAAGTTGTTGTGCTTTCCCCCCCAAAAAAAGGGCGTATGCACTTGGCGGTGAGGGTGCATTGAAGGGGGACAGGGATAACAAGGCGCAATACGTGGCTGATACGTTGTTAATTGTTTTTTAGGAGAATATTTAAAGAGGCGCACTTTAGTAAAGTAAAGAGCCCTAAAGTGACCAGAGGGAAGACGTTAAATGCAACGAGGAAAGGAAGTATGGGCGAAATAAATAAATGGCCGCGTACTGTACGATTGCAGTGCACGCTAAAGAACCTGAAGTGCACGAAAATAACTGAGTCCCCCACATCGGCGCCTATTTCTTTTTCCGTTCTTTCACTCACACCTTCATCGCTCCATTCACGCCATGGTTGAGATGCCGTCTGAAACTGATCAGTTCCTGCAAATTTCGTTTCCTAATTGTCAATTCCCGCTTTCATTTACGAAGTATGCGCGCCGAAAAGCTGCATTGTGAGTCGGAGCAACTTTTGGGGCGAAACACCTAAGGGCAGGAAACGCTGCTTTTACTTATGGTCACCACGTTTTATTCAGCACGCCACAGCAGTTTAAATGCAGCTAGAGTCTTATCACCAGGTTTAGATGGTGATAAAACTCAGTCTAACGTAATTACCGATTGGAAACTGCTCGGTCGAAAGGAAAGACAAAGGTATTAACCAAGCAATGCCCGGTTGGCTGCACTGTACGTGGGGATAACCATAAGCGGAGCGCAGTTTCACTAAAAGGGTAGCTGAGTTCAGGTGAGTAATTCTAATGTGAACGCACTGAAGGGGTAAGTGCATCAGGGCAGTCACCGACAAAGTAAATGCCGATGACGGATCGGTAAACATGGCACCACTGAGAGACCGACTTCTATATTTAGCTCCGTTCCCGATGTATGCACAGGATGATCGCCACTGATAAGTGTAAATGCAGTGTTGGTAACTTTCCCGAAGAACTACCCTCGCTTCGCTGTGCCAGTCAATGAAAAAGTGTAATTAATTGAAGGAACGCGTTTAAGTTTTCGAGCTCAAATTCCGCGCGTTTCTTTTTCTTAACGCCTTCGTACTCCTGCAGCCGCCGAGGGTAGCAAAGACGTTGGGAACACTACCTAATTTTTAGAAAAAAATTCAATGGCGATATATTCGCCAAAAAAAGGGATCGTGAAATTCTGTTGAAATTTTTTCGCGACCGCCATCCGGACAAACAAGGGTCCGGATTATATTATATGAATATTATATGAAAAATATTACAATTGTTTTGAGTACTTTGTTCCCTGATTCATGTGAAACAAAAGAAAGTGTCTTGTATTGAATTCCAGTGCTGTTGTATGGCAGTTTTTTTTTGCTCTATTTTTTGTTGTATTTTTCTTTTTTCCTGCTTTTCCCATGCTCGTGTGTATATCTTACAATCCACTTCCTGTTTGGGCCTGTGCAAAGGCCTACAGTATTGTTAAATAAAAATAAAAAAAGAGGAAGAACCGAAGGAACCCTATGAAATAATCGTTCGTTGACAAAAGCCGGATCTCCTTGAAACTGCTCAATGAGGCCATCGCAGCGCGATGTAAACAAACTGATATAGGCAGACAGGTCACTGCCAACGAGAAGGCCACAACGCATCCAAAGACGCAAACGAGAACGGCTTGCTTGAAGTTCATGCGTTAAGAACGTGCGACGCCAAACGCACCGCTATTCATTGCTTGGTAATGCTCTAAGCGCACCATATCGCGTCCGGAGGTTCGTGGTAGGGGAGAGTTAGCACATAGAAAGTGAGAAAACCTGGAGCGCAGAGTTTTTCGGCAGTCCTTCAAATACGGGCATTTAAAAGGGAAAAACAAACGCGGACGCGCAGGTGACAGAAAGAGCAAAGTGATAAAAAAGAGACGTAACCACGGCAACCAGTCGGGCTTCCTTTGAGGTCGTTTCGAGCTCGCTTCACTATTGTTGGAATGGGCTAGATGGCAACCAAAAAACCGCGTGCAACTGTGCCGAAGAGACACATCTCTTCAAAAAAAATGGGTGAAGTCGAGAGCGGACTGGGCTATCAACTTCGACTAGCAGCAGCGTTAGACGGTACACGGCAATAGTTACTTTTTTCTCCCCCTCTTTGCACCGCCGAGGTTACTGTATACGTAACGGCGTGAAAGGGCCCTGCTATGCTCATAGGTATGGTCTCGCAGTCTCTGGTGACTTGTTTCACGCAATCATTGCATTAAATCACGTGCAATCATGTGCACTGATGCTAGAAATGTTGCGCGTGTTTCTTAAGGCAGGATAGCGAAACCTATACGCTCCTTCTATGCTAGATGGCTTTGGCTTTACAAGTGTGGGCAGCGTTCAAGGATCAGCGCTTGCCTTATTTTCAACTCACGTCGCGAGACTACTACGCATTTAAGGCAAAGTATCACTCACCGCTGTTGTTCTAGGGAAGGCTGAATACTGCAAAGTGCCTCAACACGTGAAGGGCGTCATGGAATTAGAAGTGTAAAAAGGCTATGGAGCACAAGCATTTCCCTCTGATGGTTAACGGCAGCCGCATCGGTTATGTCGAATGTTCCATATCTTCTACTCAGTGATCTAAACGCAGCACACGTGGCTCCATTAGGACGTTAGACTTCCATAGCATAACCTAACACAGCAAGGATAAAACTAGAATTGCATTCAAAGTGTGATTATAAGCGAAATAAAACGAAAACTGCGCATCCAAAATTTTGGCTTTTTTTGTAGCGAGTTGGATAAAAGACAGCTGGCTGATGCGTGTTATCAATTTTAAACTCCTTATTTTTTTTCGGCAGTCTAAGTTTCGTGCCTCTGCCTTTGTGGAACAACCTGGCACCCGACACAGATTCCGGACGCCGGACGCACATTCAATTGCTCTTTTTTGTAAGCTAACGCCCAGAATAATTTCATTTTAAAAAATAAATCCTCATCATTCAAATCTTTTGCGTTGCCAGAGAACTGCAAATAATTTCTCATCAGAATAATAGCCTGCTAACTACAATCTGCATCAAACAGGAAAAGTGTATTGTATTTACTTTTTGTGTCTCCACAAGCCCACCGCGCTCTAGAAAAAAAAAACAGCATTCGCGTCTGAATACCTCTTTCAAGAAATATTTTACAACTATGCACCCCCTCACAGAGCTAAAATCCAAGGTTTAATCTACTCTGAATCGATGTGGGTTCCAAGGACCCCATCTGCTGTCGTGTCATGACGGCTTTTTCGCCTCTTTTGCTTAAAGAAAAAGGCCGCTAAGATTTGTATTTTTTTTCACACCCGGAACTCATTTCGGCCCCTTTGAGGTATTGCGACCTGCAGTCCTCATCGCATTGGGTGTTTTAAACTGAGTAGTTTAGAGACTCTTCGCTGAACTTGTCTCCTCCAGCATGCATGTGATTAGGGCTAAATGATAGATGCAATTAAAATGCATCAATGCATGCTAGGTGCCCACAGCGCATGAAGCAGTCACTTCGCAACCAACTAAGCAAGGAAGGACGGAGACAGTGCAGAGGAAAGGTGTAGGAGGAAAGTAGGAGAAGAGGAACAAAAAATAAGCCCACTAGTCGCGGTGGTTAGCATATTCGGGTGATAAACACGCGGCTGCTAATCTAAATTCTGGCCGCATCGGCCGCATGTGAATGGATGCGAGGTGGAATAATGCACCCTGGTGCTGTGCGTTTTGAGTAAAGAATACAGAGCCTTGTTTGACTGAAATTAATCAGGAGCCCTCTGCAACGGCGCCTTTTGCACCTTTTCTGTAATTGTTGCCTCCTTTATTCTTTCACTCACGGCGCGGCTGAGATGTCCGCGGAGTAGTGAGGCATTTACTGTGCCTCTCCTTTCTTCCTAACCAATCTTTAGTTTCAAAGCTAGCGCAACGCCAAGCAGCGCTGTAGGGCCCATTATGTGCTGCCGGGAGGAGCGTACGGGGGAAACGTCAAGAAGGGGACTCCAAACATCAGTTTGTGTGGTTGTTATCTCAGCTCATTTAGCACACCAAACCCGTGATACTAGCAGATTGCCATTTTAGGTAATGCAAATATGACTTTTTTCATAAACAATCTCCTTACTTGGGCGGAAGGAAACACAGAAGTGCCATACTCTACACATGACGAGAAAGATAAAGGCAGAGAAACGGGATAAAGAAACAAGCTTGAGCTAAGTTGTCTAAATTTGACGTGAATGCATTTGGTCGGACGTGAATCATAAACATTTCCGAATAAGTTGGCCCTGGCAAAGCGGCTAAGATGGTGCCGAGGCAAGGGCAACATCAATCTATATTTATCTTTTTTAGCTATGCATGCGAACAATAATCGCCATTAGAGAACACGAACGCTTCGTTTTGACATTTTCCGAAGAACTTACCTCGCTTCGCATTTCCCCTCAATGTACGACTGGCATACTGAAAGAACGAAGCTTTGTACTCAAGCTGTTTTCCGCGCATTCTAGTTTATTCTCCTACCTCGATGTCCTGCAGCTGTTGCAGCGCCAAAGGTTGCGAATATGTCTGGACACAGAAGAAGTGAACGGAAAACTTTAACTCTTTATATTCACAAAAAAAACTGGGGGTGCTCAACAAATGCCGATGAATTTTTTCTCCGTAGCCGTGAGCACAAAGCAGGTCAATAGATAGATATAACCGACAGGATGCTACGCTTAAAAGAAGAGTTCGTTGACAAAAAGGGAGTGCATCTTGAAGCTGCAACTTCCAACGACGTGGATGAACAGCCACAGACTGAGACCCACTGGAACGCAGAAGGCCTCACCGCATCCCACCATGCAAAGCAGTGCTTCTTTAGTGAATACCCCTCACTTGAAAAGCTCAACGGCGTTCCCGTCACTTTTTTCTTTTGCCTCTTATCAGTTTACTCGCGTTAGATCACGTTCGTAGTTTCACGGTATGAGAGTTTGGCACCCTGATAACTGAAAAAAGGGAACTCGGGGTTTTCCCCGCAACGCCGTGAAAACAGGGAGCTCAAAGAAGAAAAGAAAAAGGGAACACCTACGCTGACAAGGACGCACAGAAGACAGAGATAGAGGTGAGGAAAGGAAGAAACGCCGCCACACCATGAGTCGTCTTTTCTCTTAGTTCACCGCGCGAGAGACAGAATAATTTCTTCATTAGAGACACTACCAGGTCTATGTCTGTCCTAAATGCCTAAATACTATCCCTCTTCAAAGAAAAGTTAGGAGCAAGGATACAGAGTGAAATGAGTGGGGAAAAACGCAGCATCGAGGTGATAGCCAAGTATGGAGGACCAGTTATCGTCGGTTAATAGTAGGTCATATGAAGAAAGAAAATATCGAACGGGTTGCTAGCGGTAAGTGTAGCTGAACGCTGGACGACGACCGGCTATGTTGACTTTTCTCCCTTGTCGTCTGTGACGTGTTAAGGTCACTGCACGATTGGACTTCATGAGGCTGCTCAAAGCCTATAGATTTTGCCTTCAATTTATAATTGCTCGTTTCGCCCTGTTTATCACTTCACAGTGTGAATTGACGATGGGAGTGTTTCACGTGTATGTGGAGTGAGCATAACGAAAAGTACGCGGATTTTGTGTTGGAGAGTTTTTTTCTTATTGGTGTAGGGATCTTTGAATGTTATGTGCGGCTAGTTCTCAGCTCCCGTCATTATGTGAACATGTCAGCATCTACGATTGATTTCACTTCTCGTCTCGTGAGTTCTGATTAGCCTGGACTGCTTCCACATTAAAAGGAGATTGTGCATCTAGCAGTATTTAAAGAATCTCATGAATTAACCTTACCGTTCTTAGCCGGACTGCAGAGGGAGCTGATGGCGCCGAATATTGGCTCTTCCGCGCTCAGTAATTGAAGTAGTCCTTACGTGACTCCACTCATGTCTCGACCTTTATTCGCGCTTCTCGCAAGAGATGTGCTCTGTGAAGCAGCTGGCATGTTCAATTTGTGTTTGGTTTCCAGAATCTGGGCAATGCTAACATTTACTACTAGTCTTTGGCACCCGCATTTCTGCTTCGTTGTGCTGAGGCGCCGGACAAAGTCACGCGCCGGTTTGTCGAAGCAGCACTGGGAACCGCAAAAACTCAGCCGCTCATCTGCCCTCAATACGCTATCAGCCTTGGGAAGCTGAACTCTTTCACGCAAATTTTGTACTGCATATGCCCTCCAACCTACTACAGTACTCTCTTGTCACGTCTTCAGTGCGCACATGCGAACAGTAAACCTTGCCTGCTAACAGATCACATCATAAAGCCAATTTTGCCCGGTCACCGAGAAGAAAAGGCCTGCCAATTGTAAGGCATGGTGCAGCGGGTTAAATCGGTTCCTCTCAATTGCACTTATGGGGTGTTCGTATTAGCTATAAGCTTAATCACACAGTACAACTCAAGCGAATACCACAAGTGTACGCGAGTGCAGTGTTGGCAATTTAGCTATTTATTGTCCATATCTCGCTACTTTTGGAAGAAACTTGCTCCGAATATTTCTTTTAGCTACGAGTAGCTAATTTGGTTCTTTCTTCAAAATCTGTCTCTAAATTTAGATGTTTTTGTTTATGTTTATTTTTGATACAATGCAGATAGTTTTATTTATCACCTTCCTTTATCCACGATTATCAGGAATTTGAAAGCAGCATGAACCTACCGCCGTTCTTTTGGAGTCCTCGAGTTCCGAACGCGCATGAGTAAGTCAGCGCCGATAGAGACCTTCCTGCTCCTTACTGCAATAAGGGTTCTCTACCAACATAACATGTATTGAAGCACTCTGCTTTAAGTGCGGTATTCAGATAGCGGTGACGACGGGAACCAACCATCCATACAGGGGACTTGGGCAGGTGGCAGCTTATTCTTAGGCAGCTTCGAAGCAGTCCTCCGCGTCGATTCTTTTTATAGCTTAGACGTCGAGTTTTTTTGTCCTCATTGTTTTTTATCACAACGTGGGTATAGTATTGACAGCACTGGAGAAGATACGGTGCATTGTGCTTTAATAAAAAATTCACTACAGTCCTATTTTTCGCCGAAAGTTAGGTCACATACGCTTGGTGCAGACGACGACGGAGTCGGAAAGCATCACCATTCTACGGGCCAAAGTGACTTGAAAGATTGTATAATATTCTCTTCTTACGTCAAAGATTAAGAGGCAGTGCTGTAATAAAATATTAAAAGCACACTAACACACATCTTTATTTCTGCCGTTCCTAAGGCCAAAGCGTGCCGTCGTCGGCAAAAATCGAACCTCAACATTACTGTCCGAAAGCGTTGCAGGTCCTTTCAAAAGCAGCATGAACCAAGTTTACACCATTAATTTGAATAAAATATAGCTGCCTCAAAGTGCCCTTTACGCAAAGTATACGTCGGATGAGTACTTTGGAAAATTTAGTTATCTCTTAACTTCTTTTTGAATTTTTGAACGTGCGTGCTGAGCCTTCCAATGAGAAGAACACGTGTCCAATTTTTGCCGCATCATCCCACTTGTTGAATGATGCCACGTGCTCAATTTGGTCCAACCTTTCTTCGGGGTCTTCGCCTAGAGACTAACTGCAAGTTGGCAGCACCGGCGGCTGTTTCAGTAGGATAGGTGTCGACATCTTTGGCGAGGTTGTGGTGCTCGCTGCAGCGTCCTTTCGTGGTCGGGTGCGGTCTGGCAGAGTCCCTAACTAAGGATTTTTTCCCTGAAGACGTCTGCTGGCTCGGTTATCTGCTGGCTCGTCCTCCGGTGCGAAGCGCAGAGGGCTAATGTCAAGTCTTTAAGGGGCCGTCCAGATGATCGAAGGCCACCCAGAACCGGAAAGCAGAAAGGCTGCGAAAAGGGCGGCCAAAGAAAACTCTTTATTTGGGCTGGCTTGCGCCCGCAATGGAATGAATCGCTCGGCGGCGGCGTCGCAACAAGCGTGCTCGGCGGTCGTCGAACAGGATGCCTGCCGCTGTCGATAGTGATCAATTTAAAGCGGATAGCGAACTTTCGAGATAAAGCGTGCAAAGTAACTAGATCATTCTGGAACAATGTAGAATAAGCTCTGCCTAAGTGCGATTAATCGAGAAAAATCTGGTCACGTCTTGTATCGCAAACAAAGCGATAAAGAGTCGTGCCGGCAGCTTATAAGAATGAACAAACTCTGCATAGATTAGCGGCATTATGAATGTAAGCTAGTGGATCTAGGCTCCAAAAACACTACTTTTCATATGAACAAAAAAGAAACCCACATGCCGAACAAGCACATTTTTACGTCACAGCCGTCTAAACGTTTTAATCCTTACTTTCAGTCGCCTAACCGTCTAACCGTATTTGCCCTGCGTCTCGTTTTATATAGCTTGGCGAGGCACCTGCGATCGGAGACGTGCGGCTTATCTCTGACGGAATGATAAACATCGTAGTCCACAGGCGAATGGCCAGAATAAATAAAGAAGTAAATAAAGCGAGGATAATTGCAATGGTAATGCTGGCAACTTTGCACAAGAAATTGCCGCAATTATCGCAGATCGATAGTAGTGTGTGCGAAAGGCCCACACTGCGAGGCAGAGATCATGGCGCTGCGAATAAGATCCGATTGTAGCAGGCATATGTGAAGGTTAGTTGGTTATTAAGACAGGAAAGTCGCAGTAATCGCCTCACTCCAGATGAACTGTGGAACCCCACCGAGAGGAAAAGAACAGGGAAGATACCAGGCGTAGAGAAACAGTCGCCCTGTTTTGGGATACGGCTTAGTTTCCAACC
The DNA here is from genome assembly GCF_052857255.1 of Amblyomma americanum. Taxonomy (NCBI): domain Eukaryota; kingdom Metazoa; phylum Arthropoda; class Arachnida; order Ixodida; family Ixodidae; genus Amblyomma; species Amblyomma americanum. The sequence continues at coordinate 385,247,948 of NC_135497.1, read as the reverse complement.
CCCTGGGTTATTTTGTTTTGGTTCGCTTTTTGCGCGCACTCGCATCGCACAGCACTTTGGTACTTCCGGATTTCCATCCTATGAAAATGTGACCGTTGTGTCAGGTATTCAATTCAACAACCTTGCGGTCTGCAGCTGGACGCCATTACGTTAGCGTCCAGCGCAAAAATACCCATGTCACAAGGAAAGACCGGGGCTAGTTGGCACTTCCAACTAGAGAGATAGCGCAGAACAGATAAAGGCAAGGAGGACCATGTCGTTGTGTACATGTTTCGTCTTGCGTATATCAGTTCAACGTGACAGATCTACTATGAATTACCTGTGTCATTTATACGTAGAGACAGAATTTCGTGCCGCCGAATATCATTTCCGAACGCAGCATTTAGGGCTCTCTAAGTTACGAGCCCGTTTTAAGCTGTTGGGCAACTTATAACTAGCCTAAATTATCTATCAACTTCCTGTTCGCAAAATAGATGAATGCAGTCTTTTCGCCCGAAATGTTCTCTCCCTGATCGAGCAATAAGGGTCACCGCTGTCAACAGCGTTGATGAGGTGGTGGCATTGGAACACATTTAAAGCGGCTGACAACGGGCGTCTTTCTGGCCAAGACCGCAGATAAGTGTCTGGGACGAAAAAATCCTTCGATGTGTCACTGTACCGCCCTCCCCCACCTGAAGGTGACTCCAAAACTCGTATCATGGTGTATTAAATATACATCACATCTGAAGAGATGCTTCATACTTTCAGGTTGAGTTCTAAAATGTACTCGGCTTTCGTTCGCGAAGGGATGACTTCAAAGGTGCATTGTGAAAGTATGAAACTGCTTTAAACACTTTTGTTTACATGCATTCTTAAGGGCTGTAACTCCATCTTTTACCCTCAGACGGCTCTGGGGTCCGCGAGCGACCCACATATTTTTACAGACCGTCTTGATGCACGATAAAGGCCATGGCCCAGATATGCAAGTGATTGCAATGCTAACGTCACTAATGAATTTCATGCGTGCTCTGCTTTCCAGCCTACGCACACCAGCAGCAAATAGCGCACTTCAAGTGCTGGACGCGCTACATCCAGTTCTTGCCACTCTACAGTAGAAGGCATCATGGCTCCATCGGACCTGTCTTTTCAAAAGAAAGTCAAACAAGCTTTCATTTTCCAATGGGATGCTCGTGGACTACAGTCCCGGATTTCCGATTTACGGCACTACGTCTACGAGAATCACTTCCCCATTCTTGTGATTTGTGAACCGAAGACCCCGGCAATTTTGCGAATATCCGTTCATGAGGCATTTGCATCACCTACGCGCAACAGATCCAGCAAAGTAATCGTCTACATTCGACGTGAACTTACATATGTGCAACTTTCAGTTCCTCCGAACGAACACAATCAGTACGTTTGCCTGACAGTGAAGAGCCGAGAACTGACGTTTCCGCTACTGGCGGTGTGCTTGGCGCCACCAAGTCGTTTCGACACCAGAAGGTTGAGTGGTTTGATGGCAGCTACACCTGCTCCGTGGGTCATTATGGGTGACTTCAATGCTCATCACACCATGTGGGGAGGCGTTAGAATGGACGTTAGGGGAAGCAGCTTGTGTCCTTCGCGTCTGACCATGACCTTCAGTGCCTTAATGACGGAAGCCCGACCTATATTCGAGGGGTGACTTATAGCAGCTGCTCGGACTTGACTTTCCTTTCACAGTGCGTTACCAACAACGTCCGGTGGTTTTCGGATGTAGAAACCCATGGCAGCGACCATATCCCAACCTATCTGATTATTACCGGCCATTCCACATTTTCCCCAGACACGTGTAGGCAGCGCATTGACTGGACAGTATTTAAATTAATTATGGGGCTGCTTGCACAGAGGGCTTCTCTACCGGTCTTGAACAAAAAATTAAGAAGACCATTGAACACGCCACCGGCCCCTTTAACCCTGTCGCTAACTACACCTATTTTGACTTCGAACTGCAGTGACTGCAATCACAACGGCGCAGGGCAGAGCGCAGATACCGACGCACAAAGTCGCGCCTAGACCAAAGAGATGCTAGGCGCCTACAGAAGAAGATTCAGCGCAGAATGCAGGCACTGCAAACACGACGCTGGAGGACATTTTGCCAAACACTTGATCCACGGAAGGCTTTGTCACGAGTTTGAAGCGTAATTCGGGGTCTTCGTACGCGCTACCCTCAACAGCGCTACCCGTTCAAATCCGTAGCGCTCCACCAAAGGCGCAGTGTGGTTGAGGTAGCTGAAGATTTCTGCGCAAGAATAACAGGCTCTGCGAATCCAGGCGCAACGCTGCGCTGCAAAAATGTTCCACCCTCACGGGATTCTCGGATGGATGTACTATTCTCCATGGAAGAACTTGATGCTGCGCTGGCTTGTAGAAGGTCATCATCACCAGGGCCCGATGGTGTGACGTACTCCGCACTTCCCAACCTTGACCAAGAAGCTCGACGGGCTCTTTTGGACGCTTATAACAAGTCATGGGCTGCTGGCCTAGTTCCTCAAGATTGGAAGACCAGTCGTCTGGTTCCACTTCTTAAACCGGAGAATTCACCGCTCGACCTTTCATTATACCGTCCAGTTGTACTCGCCAGCTGCATCGGCAATGTCATGGAAAAAATGCTGCCCACACGCGTAAAATGGTACTTGGAGCGATATCAGATTTATCCAACCTTCATGTTTGGGTTCCGAGGGGGCCGCTCTTCTATCGGCAACGTGGTTGACTTTGTAACGTCGGTGAAACACAGCAAAAGTTTGAAAAGATTGACCGTGGCATTCTTTTTGGATATCAAGGGCGCGTACGACAACGTAAAGCATCAGGCCATTTTGGACGCAATGGAAGCTTCTGAGATCGGAGGCCGCACGTTCAGCTGGATACGCAGCTATTTATCAGAGAGGTCGTTTTTTTTCCTGACTGCGGACGGTCCAATCTTCTTACATCGAAATTCGCGCGGAGTCCCTCAGGATGGAGTGTTGAGCCCAGTTCTCTTCAACATTGCTCTGATCGGCCTGGTCGACCTATTGCCACAATCTGCTCAGATCTCTTTATATGCAGATGATATCTGTATTTGGGCATCAGGCGTGACCCGTCCTCAAGTTTGTGCAAGACTTCAAAAGGCGGCATCGAGATTGACATCTTATCTTCGCTTGAAGGGCCTAAACGTTTCGACCGAAAAGTGTTCACTTGTGGCGTTCACACGCAAAATAATGTCACGTTACACCATTCGCATCCATGGCGAAGCCATTCCCTATGAGGGAAGCCACAGATTCTTCGGTGTTGTCATCGACAGGAACCTCTCGGGGAGTCCACATATCTACGACATGAGAATGAGACTAATTGCTATTGTCCACGTCCTCTCCTTCCTCGGGGGAAAGTCCTGGGGCGCATCAGTGCGGTCGATGCTACAACTGTACCGTTAACTATTTCTGGCCTGCATGCGGTACAGCCTTTCGATATTCAGTTCAGTTAGAAAGACGAATATCAAGACTCTTCAAAGTGTGCCAGCGCAAGCTCTCCGTATGTGCCTTGGACTGCCTAAATGTGCATCAACAGCAGCAACTGTTCTTGTTGCCCGGGAACACCCTGTTACTACACACATTGCTCTTGACACCATGAGAACACACATTCGGCACCTCACACGGGTTCCCTGTCATAACCTCGCAACACTCCGAATAATTAGGCTTACTGCATTCGAAGAAATCATTGAAGCCCATCGAGCATATCTTCCACCGGAGTTCACCCCTGCGTCAAGACCATGTTCACCCTTAAAGAGTCTTCATGAACCTCGGGTTCACCTCTATATTGCTGGCATTACGAAGAAAGCTGGTGTATCACTGCCCGCTCTCAAACAACTGACATTGAATCACCTGCATTCTTACCACAGTCACCGCATACATGTTTGCACAGATGGATCAGTTCACTCGACCAGTTCTGCGAGGTCGGTGGTGATACCGGCCAGATCCATCCTCATGAAAGTGAAGACGACCTATCCAACATCGTCAACTGGTGCGGAATTCGCAGCCGTACGAGCTGCGGTAGAGTTCATCAGCCAAGAACCTCCACATGACAGAACGGTTTTCACCGACTCTAAAGCAGCCCTTCAAGCCCTGCAAGCTGCGCTACGCCAAAGGTCGCAGGAACAACTTGTTGCTGAAATCCGTCTACTGTACCACGGCACCGTATGCAAAGGTCATGACATCATTTTTCAACGGCTGCCAGGATACTGTGGTATTAAAGGTGTAGCACCCTCGCTTGGGCGGAGCCGACAACCCGGCTAGCGCGCGCCACCCTGCGAAGAGAATAAAGACGGCACCTGGTCGTGGCTCGTGCAGCCACGGCTGGCAGTTCTGTTCTGGTGTCGGCTCGTAGCAGTGGTCTCGTTTCATTCGCTCCTGAGGCATTAAGCCTACATTGGTGACCAAGGACGAGCAATGACCGATCCCGCGACATCCACGCAGCAGGATTCGCGTCCTCAGGACGTCTCATCGCTGCAGGTTCGTCTTCCACCTTTCTGGCCCCAGAACCCGCAAGTTTGGTTCCACCAGTTGAGGCGCAATTTTGCCTAGCCCGCATCACGTCGGAGACGACGCGCTACTACCATATTGCCTCAAGCCTGCCTACTGACGTTGCCGGTGAGCTCTCCGACGTTCTCTCCGCCCCCATGGGTGCTACACCATATCAACACCTGAAACCCAAGGTGTTGGAGAGATTTATGCCATCGGACCGCACCCGCCTCCAGCAGCTCCTTACCGGGGAAGACCTTGGCGACCGGCGCCCCTCCCAGCTTCGGCGCCGCATGCAACAGCTTCTCGGGCAGCGCGAAGTCCCCAACCACTCAGCGTTGCTTCGAGAGCTTTCTTTTCTTCCAACGCCTTCCCCAGCCCATCCGCCTCGTGCTTGCGGCGGCCGGTGACGTCACCCTCGACCGCCTGGCTGAGCTCGCAGATAACGTTCATGAGGTCCCCTCCCCATCCGTCTCTGCTGTTTTGCCGCCAAGAGACCCAGCGATTTCGCGCCTTGAGGCCCGTCTCGAGGAGCTTGCCGCCTCAGTCGCCGCACTGCGGAGCCGACCTCTGGAGACCCGTCCGTCTCATCTTGATCATCGCGCTCTTTCGCGCTCACGTCAAGCTCGGAGTCCCAGCCCTACATCTCTCTGTTGGTACCACAGGCGTTTTCGCCACCGGGCCAAGAAGTATACACCGCCCTGTTCGTGGCCGGGAAACGCCCGCCGGGATCACTAACGGCGGCGTGTGGTTCCCCCTGTCATTCGAGCCGCCTGTACATGGTCACTGACAAGTTCTCCGGCACCCGGTTTCTTATCGACACGGGCGCGGACATCAGCGTGGTTCCACCGACTAAGGCAGATCGTTCCAAGCCATCAGAACTGTCGCTCCGTGCTGCCAACGCCTCGTCTAAGCCCACGTATGGGCTACGATCTCTCACCCTCGACTTCGGCCTGCGCCGCACTTTTCGATGGGTCTTCGTCATCGGAGACGTGGTTCGCCCCATCATCGGCTCAGACTTCCTCTCCTACTTCGACTTAGACGTCAGCGTGCGGCATCGTCGCCTTACCTACGGTCTGACTCATCTCTCCATCTCGGGAGTCACGTCCGACCTTGCTCCCATGTTCATTCGTACGCTGATACCTTCCTCTCAGTTCGAAAAAGTGTTGGCGGATTTCCCGGAGCTCACTAAGCCATGCAACCTCACTCAGGCGCCTAAACATTCTGTGACACACCACTGCATCTCCCGGGGTCCACCCGCAGCTGCTCGACCGCGCCGCTTGTTTGGAGACCGTCTAGCTATCGCCAAACGTGAGTTTGACCACATGCTGGAGCTCGGCATTATACGCCCGTCGTCCAGCGCGTGGGCGTCTCCGCTGCATCTAGTGTCCAAGCGTAATCCCGGTGACTGGCGTCCCTGCGGCGGCTATCGGACGTTGAATGCCAACACTGTCCACGACAGCTATCCGCTGCCCCACATCCAGGACTTTACATCGCGCCTCGCCGGCTGCGCCATTTTTAGCAAAGTTGACCTGGTTAAGGCATATCACCAAATTCCAATGAACCCGCCGACATACCTAAGACCGCCATCACGACGCCCTTTGGTTTGTTTGAGTACGTCCGGATGTCTTTTGGACTACGCAATTCGGCTCAAACCTTCCAGCGGTTCATGGCTGAGGTCACGCGGGGCCTACCGAGTGTATTCGCGTACCTTGACGATGTCCTCATCGCCAAACCTACACCTTATGATCATGAGCAAGACCTACGTGCTTTGTTCAAGCGTCTACAGCACTACGGCCTGGTTGTGAATGCCTCCAAGTGTGTTTTCGGTGCTTCTGAGCTCGACATTTTTGGGTCATCACATATCCTCAGTGGGTATCCGCCCTCTCGCGTCCCACGTCCAGACCATCGAGAATTTTCCCCTGCCCACAACCCTGCGCCTCCTGCGACAGTTCCTGGGGCTGGTGAATTTCTCCCGCCGCTTTATCCCGCACTGTGCAGAGCTACTTCGCCCGCTCACCGACCTCCTCCGGTCAACCGCTGGCCCGTCCTCCGCAATCTCTTGGTCATCAGAAGCCCAGGCCCCCTTTACTGCCGCGAAGCAAGCAGTCGCTGACGCCGTGCTCCTAGTCCATCCGCGCAACGACGCCCCTACGAGATTGATGGTGGATGCCTCCAGCGTGGCCATCGGAGCCGTCTTACAGCAGTTCATTAACTCCGAGTGGAGACCATTGTCTCTTTACTCTCGGAAGCTACTTCCTGCTGAGACCCGCTACAGCGTCTTCGGTCGAGAGCTCCTAGCCATCTACTCTGCTATCCAGCACTTTCGGCATTTTGTAGAAGGATGCAAGTTTAACGTGCTAACCGATCATAAACCGCTGGCATATGTGTTCCGGACCAATTCATTGAAGTACGTTATATCTCGGAGTTTACTACCGACATCCGGCATGCGAAAGGTGCAGCCAACACTGCCGCTGACGCCCTCTCTCGTATAGTCGCGGTAGAAGCTCCATCTTCCACCGTCGACTGGGCCGCATTCTCTTCTGCCCAGCAGAATGACGATGAGCTCGCCGCTTTTCGAGCGAACCCTCGTTCTCTACGATTACGGCTTGTGCCCCATCCTTGCTCGCCTGAGCCCTTGTGGTGCGATGTTTCAACGGACTTTCCTCGCCCTTTTGTTCCGGCTTCACTACGTCGCCCTATCTTCCATTCTCTCCATGACATATGCCATCCAGGCATTCGGGCTACTCAGCGCCTTCTTACCCAGCGCTTTGTTTGGCCCGGAATCAACTCTGATGTGCGTGCTTGGACGCGCCGGTGCCTACCCTGTCAGTCGACCAAGATCTGTCGACATACCAAGACACCTTCCCAAGCCTTTCTACCCCCTGGCCGTCGTTTCGATCATGTTCATCTCGACATCGTGGGCCCTCTACCCATCTCTCGAGGCTAGCGCTATATCTTGACCATAGTCGACCGCTTCACTCCCTGGCCGGAGGCAGTCCCCATTCCTGACATCACCGCAGAGACTTTTTCGCGCGCCTTCATTTCTGCGTGGGTATCTCGATTTGGATGTCCTGGCACTGTGACAACCTACCGTGGACGCCAGTTTGAGTCCTCCCTGTTTGCTTCCCTTAATAACATTCTCGGCGCCAGGCATTGCCGTACCACTGCATATCACCCGTGTGCTAACGGCATGGTGGAACGCCTTCACCGCCAATTGAAGGCCGCCCTCGCTGCCCGCCTCAATTGCGCCTCCTGGGTCGACTCTTTGCCCCTTGTGCTGCTTGGTCTAAGAGCCGTCATCCGAGAAGATTTACAGTGCTCAGCTGCAGAGCTCGTGTATGGATGTGCTTTGCGTCTTCCAGGCGACTTTTTTACATCCCAGCAGCTTCCATCCCAGCCCCAAGAATTCCTATAACGCCTGCTGGTCTGCGTTAAAGGCTTTCGGCCTACTCCCCCACGTCCGTCCCGCCACCATACCATTTTCGTACAACCCGACCTGGCCACTTCGACCCACGTTTTTGTGCGCCGCGACGCTGTCCGAGCTCCACTCACACCGGCCTACGACGGACCTTTCCGCGTTTTCCGCCGCACCCTGAAAGCCACCATCATTCTCAAAAACGGCCGTGAAGAGACCGTCAGTCTAGACCGCCTTAAACCGGCTTACATGGAGACCGCCCTGGAACGACTCCCAGCGCCGCCTGACCTAGTGCTCTAGTGCCATCGCCGGCCCTCCGTCCGTTTCGACTTCCAGTCTAGGCGGGGGGCCCTGTAGCACCCTCTCTTGGGCGGCGCCGACAACCCGGCTAGCGCGCGCCACCCTGCGAAGAAAATAAAGACGGCACCTGGTCGTGGCTCGTGCAGCCACGGCTGGCAGTTCTGTTCTGGTGTCGGCTCGTAGCAGTGGTCTCGTTTCCTTCGCTCCTGAGGCGTTAAGCCTACAACGGTAATCACCAGGCCGGTGCGGCTGCGCATTCTGCTCACAAGGACGGACTTCCAGTGAAGATCCCAATATCAATACCTGACGCTGCGTGTGGGCATTGCCCTTTGGCACTGGAGCGCACACTTTCAGCGTTGCACACGGGAGAGTTTTGCAATCTTCGGCTCAAGACACTGGACCCTGGACTGTGCCTTCGTATTCCACGTAACTTATCACGTCGCGAAGCAACATTGTTATGCCGTTTATGGATCGGTGTTGCTTTTACCAACCACTATGCTTTCCGGATGGGGATGGCCGACAGTCCTGCCTGTGACAGCTGTGGTTGTGAGGAGACCATCGCTCATCCTCTCTGTGAGTGCCCTGCATTTGCGAGTGCAAGACATACACTGTGTTGCGCCGTAGACCGCCTCAATCCTCGCCCATTAACAGAGCAAAAGATGCTCGGTCCGTGGCCACAGCTGTCGACTGCCCTCAAGGCATACAAGGCACTCTTTTCCTACTTGAGCGCGACTGGACTGAGCGACAAATTGTGACAGCGTTGTGTGTGTGTGTGTGTGTGTGTGTGTGTGTGTGTGTGTGTGTGTGTGTGTGTGTGTGTGTGTGTGTGTGTGTGTGTGTGTGTGTGTGTGTGTGTGTGTGTGTGTGTGTGTGTGTGTGTGTGTGTGTGTGTGTGTGTGTGTGTGTGTGTGTGTGTGTGTGTGTGTGTGTGTGTGTGTGTGTGTGTGTGTGTGTGTGTGTGTGTGTGTGTGTGTGTGTGTGTGTGTGTGTGTGTGTGTGTGTGTGTGTGTGTGTGTGTGTGTGTGTGTGTGTGTGTGTGTGTGTGTGTGTGTGTGTGTGTGTGTGTGTGTGTGTGTGTGTGTGTGTGTGTGTGTGTGTGTGTGTGTGTGTGTGTGTGTGTGTGTGTGTGTGTGTGTGTGTGTGTGTGTGTGTGTGTGTGTGTGTGTGTGTGTGTGTGTGTGTGTGTGTGTGTGTGTGTGTGTGTGTGTGTGTGTGTGTGTGTGTGTGTGTGTGTGTGTTATGCCTTTTTCTCCTTCTCTCTGCCTCCTTTTAGTACCATAATCCCTCTTCCCCAGTGCAGGGTAGCCAACCGGAACCCCTTTCTGGTTAACATCCCTGCCTTTACATCCTCCTCTTTATCTATCTATCTTGATGCATAGATGTTGTGCTCTTAAAAGGCCGGCCTTCATGTTGTAGATAGAGCCGATTGTTTTCTTGGTCGACTTCTAGGCCGAGACGTGTGCAGCATCAGAAAACGCTGTGAAAAACGTTATGCGTTATAATGAAAGACGTTGTCCAGGCGCTCATTCACCTTAATATAGGCCTCCTGGACGAGGTGGTACCGTAGTACGTGAGCCAAGTAGAAGCAGACGTATCCTCAGTGGTGGGCATGAGAAGCACGTCCACTGGCTCAGCGACAGGCAGCGGCGGTACATATGGCTGCTGCGATTATCATTCCAGGAGACATGACACCGGTGAGTGCAAGAAGGCAGGATCTATGACCGGCCGGGTTATATGGTCGCAGTTCATTCCTGAGAAAGGAACAGCGCTTAAGGATGTCGGACGAAAGGATAGCAGACAAGGGTAGAACACTTGAGGGGCTCGTTACAAGTTAAATATTGTGGATGCGAACAGTCATCGAAACCAAGGAAAGCATTGAATATTGGGTCTGTTAACATTTTTTTTAAATTGTGCTGTTCATAAATTTTAAATTATTAGCGCAATAATATTATCGTTGAAATATTTTTGATAAGAAAGTTGCAGCAAAAGCAACCACATGCCTCCGGTGGGATCCGTACCCACGACCACCGAATTTTGTGTCCAGTGCTGTACCAACTCGGCTATGGCGGCGCCTGTCTGATATTCAATTCGGGAGTATTTATGTTGTAAGTTTTATCTTATAGTGTTTATATGCCGTCACAGTCTTAGATAGGAAACTAATAGTATTTGACGCGTTATGTTTATTTCGACGCTAAGATAGACCAGCGATGTCATTCGTTTTAACTTATATTTCGACGGTTATAATGGCTAACAATCAGCATGCCGTCACTGCAGCCGGCAGGCTTGTTGGGCATGATCAAAACGTACCGTGTACGCGCAGAACAATTACACGCCATACCTGTAACGTCAAATATAATTTTGATTGAGGGGCGAACTCGGGACAAACTTTTGTTGAGCGAAAGCCTCCCAAAAGACTCGAGGCTGTCATAGAGGCGGCAGCAGCAGCAGCAGCTTGAACTAAATCTTCAAGAGCGGCGAATGTTGCCGATTCAAAGGACTGGAGCCGTTTAATTACGTAAGTGACGAAGAGTCGAGGCGCCATTTTCGGCTGTGGAAATCGGGGGTGCCTTGACTGCGCGACGAGGTAGGCAACGATTCACGTCTGCGGAGACAGCTCAGCAATCTTCAATCGCTCACAGTCGAAGAGCAAATCGTCTGTGGCCTGCAGTTAAAGAGGACCGGAAGTTTATAGAAAAGCACCGGCTTAGACCGGTACATTGGACGCCACCAGAATACTGTGAGTAGCTGTATCAGGGACGTCACCGCAAAGCTAACCTGCGCAAAGCTAAGCTACAGAACCATCGCTTCATTCAAATAACGCGAGGCAGTCTATCAGCTCACGTGACAAAAAGAATCACCGCCTCCCGTGAAATTTTTGTGAAGTCAAAGGTACCACAGCCGATGACGCGACCGCAGCGTTCCCTCGCGCTGGAAGGGAACTGTAATAAATTACAAATTATTCTACAGCGCATTCAGCACGCCTCCTGCACAGTACAAAATTCTTGAAATGTAGCGAAAACTACATAAGAAAATTCACATAAAAGTTGTTTGAATAGTTAACTTGCACTGGTAATACACTCGGTCGAACGATAAACACATGCACGAAGTGCCTCCGCCGTGGCTCAGTGGTTGTGCTCGCGGCTGCTGACCCGGAACAAGCGGGTTTGATCTAGGCCGCGGCGGTCGAATTTCGATGAAGGCGAAATTCTAGAGGACGTGTACTTTGCGGTGTCAGTACGCTTTAAAGATCCCCAGGTGGTCGAAATATTCGGAGCCCTTCATTACGGCGTCCCTCATAGCCTAAGTCGCTTTGGAATGTTAAACCCCCATGAACCATAAAACAGACCATAAACAAATGGAATATTTAAGGCACCGAAAGTGTGATCACGTGAGTCGTGAAGCACATGCGATTACGCACAAAAGGTGATAAACTCAGATTGATTATAAGTAATAAAATAAAACTGATGGCTTGCCGAGGTACAATTTTATGTCTTGATACTATTAGTTCATTCACCTGAGGGCGTTGCCAGAGCTCGGGATGATGCTGCGTTTCGCCAAACTCGGGGAATCCTGTAGAGCGTCCTTGGATTCGACTTTACACTTTTCAATTCTAACTCTGAACTGAAACTTTTAATTGCGGGTTCAAATTATTCACACGCATCCCACATGTAAAAGCACGGTGGCTATAGTTACGCAAGCGGACACATAATTTTGTGAAAATTTCCCAAGCGAAAAAATGACTCCGATTGCTATTTTTTCTTTTCTTTTTGGTGCATATGCACTGCGCTGCCGTCGCATCACTCCTCTAAACTTGCTGTTAGTTTTCAGATTCGCCAAGTTGAAACGCAAGTACTCGTCTGCATCCTTTGAGCATACTGCGCGTAGCTAGAGTTTGGGTCCTACTAATGAGCATTTTTTCACATGCCAAGAACAAAGTTTTCCCAACATCTAGGTATTCGGAGATAAAATTTCTCGTCAGACATCCTTTTTCAGTTTGACGTAGGCTGTAATTTTCTACGCTTTCAATCTCCGATTGAAAATCTTCTTTTATGGAGGTTATTGGAGCAAACTGTATGATGTTTCATTTCATACATTTGCGCGGTGAGGTTTAGTAATGCTGCTTGATCGTTAGAGGACGGTTTCTAGTGCACACAGAATGAACTGCTGCGTTATCGCGATAGATAAATTGCGTATATTTTGCTTTCAAACGCTCTATGATTACGCCATACTCTGCGAAATCGTAATGTCCAGGAAATTATAATTTCTTCACTAGAGGGCTGTTCTCAATGGATGTTGAGGAGTGAACGGTACAATTGTTTCAAAGAAGGGTTACAAAGGATAGAATATTTTTTTGTACGAATAGCTTTGTGCTGTTATGCTGAGAAAATGCGTAGTTTTGATCAGAGAGATAAAGTTTGAGGAAATTTTGCGCGTTGTGGGAAGTACAAAAATAAGGACGGCTCGCCCGGAAGAGCTCTGACTGCAAGGACATAGGATAGCATGCCAAGAGCCGGTATTAGTCAGTCCATCATGCCACGTGCCCTCTACGCTTGCCCGGTTCTGTTGTGGGCATCGTTTTCGAAATTCATAGTAGGAAGAAACTGTTATTTCAAACATCCATCAGCCGTTGCTGGTGAGCCACCGTGGCACCTGGTGAGTACATCTTTCACTGATGAGTGCGATACATCTGTGTCCTACCTTAGGAGGATAGTGTGTGCCTGTAGACAGAATTTTTCAGGATGTGTTTCCTGAAGGTCTATGATCTGAGGGGCGCACGATGGTAAATCTACTCGTGAAGCTTACAACAGAGCACAGGCCTTCTGGGGCGGTAGTATGCGTCAGAGGTGTCCGCATAAGTTTTAGAAACACAGAGATCAGCCAAAGCATTACTGCTGGTCATTCTAAGCATGCAACTATGCATTATATGATCGTTGTCCTGTGCACTCCCCGCGCGACCTTCGCTGTAGTGGGCACCTAAACAAAGTGTTGTCGACTACGAGACAGAGGTGAAGCTTCTACCGACATAATTATTGCAAGAGTACGGTTCCACCTGCACCTTCACATCATATCCGCCGCAACCTATAAGTTCACTGTGTAGAGGACAGTAAGTACACCATTTATATAAATAATGAACATCCAGTGTGTCAAGACTGGCGCCTTTGGAACACCGTATTTTACAAAACGGTATCAGAATTTGTAACCATAATTTGCTCTAGACACAAAAATTGAGTGGCTGGGAATAACAAACATGCCCTGGCGTAAGCCCACAAAATGCAAGCTAATTCAAGTTTTCGTGCTAAAACGTCGCCCGTGAAGGCGCCAAAAGCTTTTCAGTGATGTGAGAAGGCTCAAAACGTGGAAAGCTATCCTCTGCGTTAGTAAAATGTTTTTAATGTAATGTACAGCGACGGCTAAGCGTCCTGACTGATTTCAAGTGACTCTACTTCCGTTCTTTGTCTAGGCTAAATGCCTTCTACAGGCTCCCACATATTGCAAAACCCAAACAATTCAAGGCGTAAGCCGAGCTTACTGATATGTGCAGCTGTTTCCCATAGCCCAAATTTGTCTAAAGAGGCCACCATTGCGGGGTCACTTTCAACGTTTTCCCTATAGACTGCAGAAGCTCGCGTGAGGATCTTCGCAAAGTACCGAGTGCGCTGAAAGCTTTTAGCACGAGTGAGCTCGCTTAAGACGTTGTACGAGCCCACGCTGCACAATGCCATTCATATTTCGTATTTTGGGCATAAGTTACTTCGTATACGCCCAACATCACAATGTTATAGCAATACTAACTCATTCTCGTTTCTAGAAGTAGGATATGAGGAACTAAGGCTTTGTGCCACTCCTCGTCCACGAAAAACAATACCGCGTCCACGCCGCCTGCTGCACTCGTACGCCTACGCGCCCCGGTACCGAATCCTTTCACCTATCCGGCTGGCTGACGTCTTTTTCGATTCAACGGAGGGGATTCATGCTGGCAGCCTCCTGCCACCGCTTTCGATTCCCGCCGCAACAACGCGATTCGCATATTGTGATTTACTTTCCTTTCTGTAGCCCGACGTCATCTCTCGATTCCATTTGGAGAATGAACGGGACCGCGAAGTTATTGCAGGCTTTCAGACTGGAGCTCTGCGAAAACGTTTCCCCCTGGGCAACTTGCAACAAAGCGAGAGTTTGTTTGAGCTCCGTATCTGCCAGCTCTCCGCCTTTTGAACCACTTTGTATGGCGACAGGTAGGAAACTTTTCTTTTTTCGCGCGTGCCATCGGCTACAATCATGCATAGGCACTTGGTGTTGTGCTTAGAAATGCAAATACGTGACCCCTACCTTATTTGCTACTCAATATTTGCAACCACTCGAATTAAGTGAATCTCGTTGTCAGCCACAATACTACCAAGGGAAACTGAATTTTGGGTTCTTTTCACGGGAATAAATGGGAAAGCATTCAACAGGGACAGGAACTGCTACTATTTTTTCCCGACGCATCCTTTTCTGGCATGGTGATTGGTATTGACTGATTCAGATGCGGAAATAGCAAATCGTTGTTTTCTAGCTATAAACATCACATCAGAAGTTGCCTCCAATGACACGAGGTAAGGATAATGACTCCAGGAGAAAACCGTTGCACAATACACTGTCCGGTAGCGTGCCACGCTTTCTGTTGTGCCTCACCTGTATCCTTACAAAAGCGGCTTGAATGCCACCGCTCCTTTGCAAAAAATTGCGACAGGCTCCTTCGCAGAACCTGACAGTTTCGCGCAATCGGGATCACCTTACGACGATCCCTTCAGGGTATCGACACAACACATATTCCTCTCCACCGTCTTTGCATAACCAGGAAGCAGTATTCTCATTAAACAGTTTACGGGGGCAAATAGAACACGTCATAATGAACAGATGGGCTGGAGTTAAGGACCTGCATTGGAGGCGAATAAAAGGAGTGCATGGAGCGCAAACACAGAGACCAGCAAAGCCGCAACCTGCGGTTGTCGCAAGAGATCGGGGTGTCTCCCAATTCTTTTTTGCTCTCGATATCCGGTCTAAAGAAATATTTCCGTTCAGCCATGATGCACACCCACACACCAACACAAGGACGCTTAGCCTTCGGGAAGCCGAACTGCATCGCCTCTGAATTTAGATATTTCAGGGTATGTTTTATATAATTCAGAGGCAGCAGCTACCTATCGTTGGTGGTAGTACAACGATGCAGCAGAACTTTGCCTTTACAACCGCCTCGGCAATGTGCCCCATTCTTCGTGTTGCACCGTAGTGTTCGCCGTTAGACATTTTTTAAGTGTGTCCATTGCAGGGCACTACTTCTCAAGGCAATGAGCAGTACCTCGGTCCACTACCAGTTATTGAGATTGGCATAAACATTGGATATGTACTCGAACACAGATCGCTCAAAAAGTTGACTATCCTTTCCCACTGTTAATTTCAGGCTCTCATTAAAAAGGCCTTCTGATATTCTGCACCGGAAAAACATTTGCCTCAGAGGAGCGCTTGAAAACGGCTTTGAGGGAGCACTTTTCGTTATCGTTGTTGCATAGAAAGTGTGCGTTGCCTGTTTGGGCCGACGCAAGCGGCAGACTGCTTGCACGACCGTTGTGGCACTAAAATATAACTCGTTCCTCTCGTTCCGTTCCTGCTCGTTCCTCCGCACATTTTTCTCTCACTGCACGCCATAAGGCCAATTTACTTATATTGGTGCGGTTTCTTTTATTTTTTCACTTGTCGATAGCTTCACAAAACGAGCGGGCGGTGTCGAACAGGAAATGGACGACACAGCTACGTTGCCAAATCGCTGAATGACAGCTTCTCCCACTTCGTTGGCCGAATATGTTAATTACAGAATATGAAAACAAGCACTGCTATCAGAGTAGCCGACATGCGTCTTCGATCACAAACATGTGTTGATGAACTGATGAACTGCATTTGAGATATATGCATCTTGACACTGCAAGCCAGGAGCAAACCCCAACGCCAACCTGCTGCTTAAGATTTTGTGATGTCGAAGACCATGTCATGAGTTTTATTTCCTGGAAAGGCAGCCGCTTTTATGTGGCGATATATTAAAAAGCTCCCGTATATAGTGAGACATCGCTACAGTTTAGCAACTTAAAACGATAGATTTCAAGGGACAGAGGCGAGAAAGAAGTCAGAGATGACAACCAGGAGAAGATACCTATTTGCTGTCATGCACTAGGGACAAGGGTGAAGGGATATAAAAAAAAACGTGAAAAGGAGTGCAACTCTCCTTAACTGAGTAAGTTCTGCCCTGAGGCCTCCTTAAAGGTTCAGAGCTTCTCAAGCACGCTTCAAAGCGCTTTACTATAGAGGCCCTTCAACCTTGGTCCCCCTCTCAAAACAACCCGCGCCTAAGATGGCATTGACACTGAATTTAAAGAAGATAAAAACGTGAATGCAACATTTATGACATTATTAGGCACACGTAACGTAGAGTGCTTCTTTAGTCGAAGTGTCAGCAGCGTGATCACACCCGCTCTGTGGCAGTTCCCCCAGCTCAGCATGATACGAAAAGATACAAGCGATGAACGCAAGAAACACTAAGACGTGAACGCAAGCGCTGAACTCTCGTTTCTCTTTTTTATTTAAATTTCACAAACGTAGATCACAACAGGTCAGCTTTCTAGCCATGTCCATAGTATATTTAGTCCATTTGGCTGGTTCTAGCAGCACGTAGTATTCTTCATGCAGGCATGGAGTCCATCTGACGTGTTTTGCGCTGAACAAGCTTTCCAAACTGTGCTGACGCAAGTCCGGCGATGGAAGGTATGGCTGCCAAATCAGGCACGGGACAACCTTCGTCCCTTGCACCACCGGGGTTGGACATGTATGCATTCCCACTCTCGTGTGGAAAGACCTATATCGGGAAAACAGGGCGCTGCATAAATGAGAAACTCAGGGAGAGAAGGCTCCCTGAGTCGCTAAATGTGAAAAATAAAATTGACAAATGTGCACATATTTTGTGGCACAATAATGACTGCAGTAATTGTGCACCGCGACTCAAAAAGACGGCGATTCTGGGTAGAAGCAGAAATGAACACGCCCGGCTGGCTCTCGAAGCATTTAATATTAAGAAAAAAGCTAAAGGATGCATCACTGATATTTTCATATCTCTGTACTCAGCCGAGTTTACGTTTCTGTGTTTTTGTCTTGCCAGTAATCTCACATGACAAGTTTTTTTTTTGTTCGCTTGTGCAGGTGTGGCAAAAGGTATATAAATGCGTTGCTTTAAGAAGAATGAAAAAGTTGTTAGTGTTGCGTCTGTCCTTGTGTTTCTCTCTTGTACATGGACTGTCTAATGTTTTGCGCACATTCATCATCTGAATTGTTATCTTCTACCAACTAGGCGCAACAGAAATGTTATTGTTGTATTCTTCCTTTGCTGTTTACATTCTCTTTTTCCATATATGGCAGAAAGCCGCTTCACTAAGATTCGACATGTCACGACTTTTGGGTGAGATTTATAGTCGTAGTCAATGCCTTCCGAGACTTTCTCTTTCGACAACTTCGAAACGGTAGTTGGCGTCAGTCCTGTAAAAAAAATTCGCGACACCTGAAGTTTCTTGTGTGGTTATGGCAAACAGGTGGACGTCGACGGCCCAGTGCTTTCCCAAAAAAATAGCGTGCTTTGCACTAAACCAGACCATCGCTTTTTTCTTCGATAGTGCGTATACTATGTCCATCTTTAAGTCCACATCATCGATTTGAATATCACACTAAAAACATAGTTTTCCCTTTTGTTGAGAACGAACTCCAAGAACTGTCCTGCAAAGAAACTGCAATCTACACGTGAAATCTTGGAAGAAAAGAGGAAATACCGACGAAGTGATTTGTACGGCACTCTTTCTGTGTTGCCACTTTTTCAGCCAAATAAAATGTACGGCGCACAAGGCATCAACAAGGGAAACCAGGAATTAGAACACGCGACAACAAAAACGTTTCTCGCTCTTTTTGCCCGTGTGTTTGCAAAAGAGCCCAGTAGCGTTAGCAACGCGCACAGGACGCGAGAGAAAGAAACCTTGACACACCGCTGCAGTCTTGTCGCTGCGATGGAAGCTGACAAAGCTTCCCAAGATGCAAGTGTCACCGACAGAAAGCCAGATCACTGTCTCGTTCATGACGCGGGCCACACGAAATCGAGCGGCCGGCCACCGACCAGCGGGCAACGCGCAGAAAGAGGACCTGTCACGACTTGTTTGCGCATGCGATAATCTTGGGGCTTTTCTTCGCTGCGCTTTTCCCGAACGCGTGTTCGGCCCAGCAGGACCACGCCCGCAGCTGGACGTTGCATATCAGTCAGGCTGTATTCTCGCACAAGGATTACTTTGGCGGTGTTCCTTTGCTTTCATCTCGTTGCTTGTGGTATCTCCGCCCTAGGTTAATGTTACCCGTATCTGTCACGTTTCGGCTTGCCACCCTTCCCCTCCTCTTTTCTCCCACCTTTTTCTTTTTTTTGGCTTTGTATCTTGTGTACTGCGTCTGGCTGTCCGGGAAAGATCGTGTATAAACGCTGCATTATTTATACCGGCTGAACACGTTCTTGTCAGATCCACGGCACGCAACCACACAAAAGCTGTACCCGTACACTCCTGACATTTACAGCAATCGCTTTTTTCTTAATCTTCGGTCAGGTGTGAAAAAGCAAAGAAAGCTAGGCGATCAGACCCCGATCATTAATTTATTTGGATGCTCATGGATCCTTGTTCGTGATACAAATTGTTCTTTGCATAGGTCGTTGAGGGCTTTTCCTTTGCAAGTAAAAAATTTAATAGGTGCTAATAATACCGTAGATACTTTTAGTACTTGAAGAAGCTGCCTGATTTCTTCATCCCGCGTATCCCGACGCGCATGCCATTGTAATGATTGAGAAATGGGGAATTTAGCGTCTCGAAGCGCCCCAAGGGCTCTGAGGAGGAGTAGGAAGAGGATGAGGAGGAAATGCAGGGAGTTTAACCGGAAGAATAACCGGTTTGCTACCTTGCACGAGGCTATCAGCCATACCGATTAAGAAAGAGTTATGGCTGATGAAAGCCACACCAAGCCACCGGCGACACAGGAAAGTTTCTTCACGTCGTGGTAGGCTGGATGGAAGCCGGAGCTTCAGATCTGGCTCCAAAGATCTTAAACGCGAATTCGAAAGTGGGCTTGAATTCCATGCGACAAGCGTGATTTCCCGCGCCAGTGCGCGAAGCCTGCCCACTGCATCTGGCCCCGAAATGGGGATCGACACAAAATCGCCGTCGTGGTGAGCAGTTCGCGCGACCTCTTCCGCGCGGTGATTGCCTGCTATGCCGCTGGGCCCCGGTAGCCATCTGTAGATAAATTCGTGCCCTTTAATAATGGCACAGTGATGCAGTTGCCAGATTTTCGCGGTCAGTTGTTCATGGGCTCCACGACAAAGAGCAGCTTGTAAGCCTTGGAGCGCAGCTTTGGAATCGGTGAAAATAGACTACTGTTGTGGGCGCTGCTGATTGATGTGTTCAACGGCGACACGAAGTGCGGTGAGCGGTGAGCGGTGAGAGCGGTGCACTCATCGAAGAAGACCGGTGAGCTATCCTAACTGTGATTTCTGTAGTCCTTGCGGGGATGACTACACGAGCCCGAAGAACTGATGGGGCTCACTGAGCCGTCGGTGAAAACGTGCACCCGGTTTGCATGGTGCTGATGGAAATATTCAAGAGTAACTTGTTTTAGTTCTATCGGCATTAAATTGATCTTTTTCATAATACCTGGTATTGAAAGAAACACGTGGAGATTGTGTAGGCTCCAAAGTGGCGAGGACAGTCTAGAGGCGGGTATAAACTGGGACGGCAGAATGGCGCGATGTGCATCAATGGTGTTTGTAAACGATATGCGCGGCCTGGTAATAGGAAGACTGTCAAGATGGTGAAAGGGAACGCGGGGGATGTGTCGAAAATGTTTCCTCAGTGTGTCCACTGTTATGTAGGTAGGGATTGGAAGCTCCTGGGCGATGAATACCGTTGCGGCCGTAGAGGCACGTTTCGGCAATCCTAGGCAAGTCCGCAGAGCTTGAGTGTTTTGTAGACTTCGCATGTTGGTTTTTCGAATCTTGCCGAGTGCAGGGAGGCTGTATCAAAGAAATCCCATGAATAAGACGTTGTACAGCTCCATCATCGACCGCACTGACGCTCTCCAAGAATTTCCCCCCAAGAAAGGCGGGAACGTGGGCGATCGCTGTCAGTCTGTATTAAGGCGAAATTCTTTATTGGCACATACTCGCGATGACCGTCCGTCCGGCCATGTGACCTTGTGACGTGACATTGTCAGGAGATCACAACCTGCAAACTGGATTGTGAGCAAACTGCAAACTGTGGCGGGTGGCGGGTGGTGTCATCCGCCGGCAAGCAACAACTGCGGATGCGCAGCATGACATGTCCGCTCAAATTCGAATCGGTGCAATGAGTCGCAAACGGCTTTCGCCTTCCCGCAGTTAAGAGATATCTTAGTGCCTCCAACAGTTTTTTTCATATATAAAATAAAGGGGGGGGGGTCCATAATAGATTTGGGTTGATGATTACTGCCAGAAACCGATGGCTCTTGTTGTAGGGTATTGCTGTGCCGTTTATACATACGGTACAATGAGACGTGTTCTTACATGTAAGCGCAACAAGTGAGCTCTTCTCGGTTGAAATCAGTAGGCCTTGCAGGTGGAGGTAGGCCGCAAGAATACTTCTCGCCTTTTGAAGTCTCCCTCGAACTTGTGGGCGCGTAAGTACGGACGCCCAGATACAGATGTAGTCCACATAGATTGAGAGTTGCGCCGAATGTGGTAGCAGGTCGAAAATCCCAACAAGCGTAAGATAGAACAGCGCTGGGCTAAGCACTCTACCCAGTGGGACTCCGTGGAAAGTGAAATGAGAAGATGTTGGGCTCCCTCAGTCTGCACAAAGAGAGACCGGTTGTATAAATGACTGCGTATCCAGCAGAACACGCGACCACCAAGTTCGGCAGCTTACAGAGCGTCCAAAATAGCCCGGTGAGTTACATTGTCATATGTGCCTTTTATATCCAGGAACAATGCCGCGGTCAAGCCCTTCAAATGTTTTGGCCCTGGGCGGATAACACCAGGTCGACCACGTTGTCAAGTGTCGCGTATCCACGTAAAAACCCGGACATTATGTAGATATATATGGTAGCTACCATGGTGCTTACACGTATTGAGTGGTACCTCGAGCGCTCGCTCTAGGTACCACTCAATAAGTGTAAGTGCAATTGCATGGTATGATGTCAGGTCAAGAGACAATAATAATAATAATAAATTCTTTATTTCACTCATGAAATGAGGGAGTGCGGGAAAAAAGCTGAAAATGTAGCTTGACTAGTTCCTAGCTCGAGAGAGTAACATAAGTTCAAGAAACAAAAGAATAGAAAAAAAAACAAAAAATCTTCATGGCAGTGCTACATAAGAACAACAGCACAGAAGACAATACAGAAATAAATTGTTTGCAAAGTGAGATCGGCTGATAGAAGCAAAACAGCAAACTAATTCTAATTGAACTACAAGAGACACGGGTGATAAGTAAACGTACACACCTATGAAAGCTTGAAAAATGAAAAAAAAAACAAAAACAAATAACGTTACATAAATAAAGGAAATGCCGAAGAAGAACAATGCGCATTGTGTAGTATGAACAGAAAAGTTTTGCTCAATCAAGCATACAGCGTACATAAGCAGAATGCGAGAAACACACCATCATATCAAAGGATTTTTGAGGGAGAAAAACGAATTCAGTTCTTTTTTTGAAGTTATCTCGGGAGTAATACCGCTACTAATACAAAAGTTTAACAAGTGCGGCAGCATTCCGTTTTTTAACATATGTTGTCCATAACAGGTCCTGTACCTTTTTATTAACCAAGGCTGTGTGCTTCTGCACTCACAAGGTAGTGTCCTTTTACAAAGGGATGCCAACCGTAATAGAAAGTAGGTGTTGTTTTTTATTTCAAACTTATAACGTGAACAAAAGCAGTGTGAGTATAGGCTGTCTATTTTCATTATAAAATACTTCGAGAACAGATGATGGGAAGCGTGACTTCTGGGGACATGTTCAATAATTCTTAACATTTTTTTCTGCAATGTCAGGATTTTTTGCAAATTTCATTCGGTTGTATTCCCCCAGACTAGTTGACAATAGTTTATGTATGATTGAAATAGTCCAATGTACAGTAAAAGTTTAACCTTTGTAGGTAGAATATATCTGTTAGCGTACGTCAATCCCACGATGCAAGACAGTTTTGATATAACGTGGCCCACCTGAATGTCCCACGTGATATTTTCGCTGAAATATACTGAACAATTTTAAATGCATTTACCAGCTCTATCTTTTAGTTGTTCAAATTATTGTCTGTGTTAATGCTATTATTTTTGTTTTTCGCACAGTACAGGACAGCCTTCGTTTTATTAACGTTTATATTTAATGGTTACTGTTCAGCCTATATGTCCAATCTCTCAAGAGTTTTGTTCGCTCTAGTCATGACCTCATCTAGGCTAGTTGCAGTTAATAACAATGTCACATCATCAGCGTAAATGACAAATTTCACCGTGGGATCGAGGCTTACGATGTCATTTATGTACAAGTTACAGAAATTGTCAAAGAATACTTCCTTGAGGCATGCCTGCAGAAATGGGTAATACACTGGATGAGTACCATTTAAATATGCGTACTGATTGTGAACACTTAGGTAGGATGTCAAAAGCGATAGCTAGTTCCACGGAAGCAGTTCATTTTATGTTTTTTTAGCAGGTTATAATGATTTAAGTAATCAAACCTTTTGTGAAATCGATATATAACCAATGGCTACTTCTTTGTTTTCGAGAGATTTTAAAATATTTTTTTTTTGCTCCAGCAGTGCCATTTCTGTTTCTCTATGTTTTTTAAAACCGTACTACGCGTCGGGAAGAATACTGAACTTTTCACTAAACTTTATTTTTTCTAGAATCATTCCTTCAAATCCTTTAAAAAAAACGGGAAGTATTGACACGGGTCTAAAGTTTGTAAAATCATTCTTACTTCCTTTCTTGTGTCGTACACTCACTTCGGCAAGCTGCATCTGCTTCGGAAATATTCCTGGAGACCAGCGAAGGTTATATATGCAAGTTAAGCCCCGGATTTGCCTGGTTTCAGAAGCGGAACTGCACGACTGGACTTCCACTCGTCTAAAACTGTGCCCTTCTTCCATGATTTGCGGTAATACTCTAAAAGGACTAGCCTAGCTTCTTGCCCAAGATTTGCAAGTGCAGAGTATGTCACACCGCCGAGTCTCGGTGATGATGGCCGTCTGCAACAAGCCAGCGCGGCGTCAAGTTCCTCCGAGGAGAAAAGATGGTGCATCGGAGACTCCCGAACCGCGGGAACATCGCTGCAATGCAGCGTTGCGGATGCGGCCGATGTGTTGGTGCTGCAACCCAAGTGCAGAAATCCTCAGCTACCTCGACCTGGCCACGTCGTTGGTAGTGCACGAGAGACATGAATGGACGCAGCTGGAGTGGGCATGTTCGAAGGCCACGAACGACTTTCCAGATGCGCGACAAAGGTTTCCGCAGATCAAGTGTTTCACAGAAAGACCTCCAACGTTGTGCCTGGAGGGCTTGAATTCTGCGTTGAATTTTCTTTTGCATTAAGGAGGCCACGCAAAACGCAACACGGTTATTCACCCCATTTACAAAGTACACAGAATTCGATATGGGCGTAGATACCGACACACAAAATTCAGCCTTGACCTGAGAGATGCGAGGCGCATGCAAAAGAAAATTCATGGGCTATGAGGTACGCCGTAGTGAGGGGCTCCGCATTGATTTACACCCCCTGAAGTTCTTGAACACGCGCTGGCAACGCATAGAGAAGGCGCGCTTTTCTATGGTGCCTCAGTCGAAATGAGGCCTCCGCGGCCGGGATTCGGGCCCGCGAACCTAAGAACAGCAGCCGAACGCCAAATACATTTTAATTGTCACGGCTTCCGCAAACGTACGGCCTGGGTTATGAAGACACGCTGGTCGCGGCGGCAAGACGCCCATAAACGTCACAAAAACGTGACCCACGTCCCAGCATCACCCGCAGACCGGCAACGACGGTACCGCATGAAGGAGCATGACGACGCTTTTGACATCCTTTTCAGCAATTCTACCGCCTTGAGAAGAAGCTGTTCGGCAGGTTTGCAACCAGCTGACGTATAAGGCCCCCTGCTGGAGTTACTCCGGCTAGGGTGCACTCATGTTCATTCGCCATCTAGGCCCCCTAAATCCGGGGCGATACGCGCGCCGGCCTGCGCCGCACAAATGCGGCGAAACTGCCCGGGCGCGCGTTGTATTCCTTCTTCGTTCTTCGTAGTGGCATTCGGTGGCCCAAGAATAATTGCTGTGTAGCAATCTGCAATACTATGTGCGTGAACTCGTCAGGGAGAAGGTTTTTCACGTCTCCAGACAAGTTGCATGAAGCATGGCGACGGTAACGGTGGGTGGCTCTCGTTCCGACGGTCAGTGAGCCGGAAGTGTCAGGATTCGCCACATGGCGTGCTTCTCAAAAGAGAAAAAGAAGGCATACTACAATGTCCTGAATTCGTACTTTTTTTTTTAAATCTGGCTGCTCGGAAATATGGCTCCTGCATTTTCTGCTCTCATTAGCCTGCCCCATAGAAAAAAAAAAATCGCGTTCACCAAAAACCACAGAACGCGTCTGGTGGCCCGGACCGACCCAAATAGTTATTCTGAAACCCTTAATTAAGCCATATTTTGGCTTATATTGGCCAAACTCCTCACTGTGTCAGCGATAGCATGCGTGAGAACCGGCAACATGTAGGTGTTCAAGTGGCAGCTTCGCGTTCGCTGCAGGGACCATGAAATAGAAACTGCACCGCCAGAGGGACAACTGAAGCTTATGTGCACAAGTTAAAAATGTTAATAATAACATTTACTAGTGTGAACTTACTTCTACATAATGCGTGCTGTTTTTTATTGATCTTTAGGTCGCCAGTTCAAATTAGTTCTTTCAATATGTGAAAAGGAGTAGCCGGAGCCGCTGTCAGGCACCAACCTCTGCTGTCATGTCCGAATTAATAAAAAAAAACAACTAAACACTTGGAAATAAATTTTCCTGAAGACTGTGAAAGTGTTCCTTCTACTATTCACACACCAAGGCAAATGTTGCTTCTTCCTCAATTCTGGCAAGTCGGCCTCATAAGCCTTCAAGTTTTTCATCATCCTCCCGTATTTCAATGTTTTCTTGTCTTATTTGTCTTTCTTACTTGAAATGGTATCTCAACAAGTTATTTTTATTTGTTTTTCTTCTTTAGAATGGGTTCACTAATTTATTTTTCCGGCTTTTTTAGTGCATCCTTACACTCGTTTTTTCCCCTTCTCCGCTCATTCCTTCTTTTCCACATCCACACCCTTTCCATCCAGCTCCACCCCCGTTGTTATTTTCTTCTCGAGAGGTTTTGTGATCCCGCCCTCTCTCCGTTGCATTTCAGGTCTTCAGGTGACCTTGCGGGAGGCGTCGAGTTTAACAAAAAATAACAAATGTTATTATTGCAATTATTTCCCGAATCATCACACAGCATACGAAAATAAAAATTTCGGAGAAAGCTGCATCTTGCAAGCAAATAAAAAACAGAATTTCATATATATACCAATTTTGAAATATTGGCAAATAAAGGGTTAAGTTACGATGCTGGCCCAGCGACCACCCGCCCGCATCAGTAAAATGTTGAGAAAAAGAACAATGTGCACCTTATCGATGCTCGTTGCACAGACCACCGCTACATGCTGCGTTTTAAAAAGACTTCTGTCGCCAGGAAGAGAGCAAACCCCCCCACCAGCGAAAAAATTGAAGCCTTTCAAATTAATGATGCATGAGTCTACTACATCAGAGTTACTTAATCATTCTCACATACAGGAATACGACGCTTTCTACGAGCCTAGCCGGCCATCATATGTGAGTTTTCAGGCTTTTTGTCAGCTTCTCGTGTTTTCTTTTCACATGGATTTTTCAGCTCCCTCTTCGTTCATTGCTCTTCTTATTCCGCATCCTAGCCGCCGCGGTTACTGAGTGGTTATGGCGCTCGGCTGCCGGCCCGAAAGACGCGGGTTCGATTCCGGCCGCGGCGGTCGAATATCGATGGAGGCGAAATTCTAGAGGCCCGTGTTCTGCGCGATGTCAGTGCACGTAAAAGAACCCCAGGTGGTCGAAATTTCCGGAGCCCTTCACTACGGCGTCCCTCATAGCCTGAGTCGCTTTGGGACGTTAATCCCCCATAAACCATTATTCCGCATCCTTTCCTTCCTCCTTCACAGCCACTTCTCCCAATTAGTTTTTTCCTCTTAATTTCCGCACTCTGAGCCCTTTCCTAACTAAATCCCTTTTCTCACAGCATTCCCATTTGCCAGGCAATACTTCCGGCGGCAGTCCGACTCCCATTCGGTCGACATGCTCGTGGCGGTCGTGTCGCGTTGTGCCACATGCTGAGGGGGGCGTTCGCCACAAATATTATTCTGTACTTTTATACTTCTTTTTCATCGCATTATCTTATTTCCTTCACTTCATTGTTGCGTTATGCTTCTTGTTTTTGGGCACCCTTCTTCTGTCATCCAAACTGTTTTTGGTGCTCTGCTACTTGGAAATAGACGCCCAGTATGCAGCTAGGGCTCGACCGTGTGTCTGTATCTTATGTCTTGATGTTCCCGCTCTGTTTGTCCATCGCTATGTGACTCCAGCTAGCCCAAACCACCACCACCTCATTGCAACGATCCTGAAAACATCCCACGGCCATCCCGACCGGGCACCCGCCCAACCCAGGCGGCCACGACTCTCCCAAAGCATTTCCTCCAGCGCTGCCTGTTCGTCGCAAGATTAAAAGTAAATCAGAGAGCTATTGGAAGATTAGCATTAAGGTGCCCACGGGAAAACCACAAACGAGGCAGTACGGGGAGATATGGGCTGCGCATCGTTCGCAGCACGGGAAGCCCAGAGTAAAATACTAAATGAAGAACGTCTGCGAAAATTGGACAACAGGTGGGCAGCTAAGGTATTTAAACACGTATGCAGAAAGAGCGTAGACTTACACTGGCGGAATGGACAAGGAAGCTAACCCGTAAGTTTGCAGACACGAGGATGGAGAAAGAAAGAGCATTAAACGACAGGTTAAAAACGCGGGAGGTAAAAATAGGATAGATTGAATGGAAAAGAAGCATAGCGTAGAACTATATCGATAATGGGGAAGGCAGATCACGAAGGAAGCGTTTTATGATGACTCAAGAGGCAGTTCTCTACTCTTTGAAGCTAGCTGAGGTTGTCTTAGAACTCGCAGCTACAAAAAGAAATCTAACGAAGAAGATTACGCATGTGCTGTGTGTGGCAAATAAGTAGGAACAGCTGAACACCTCTTACCGAATGTGATGGTATCTATCCGGATGTCGGTACAGACACGATCACTCTTCCCTGAGGCCCTAGGGTTTAGAGATAAAAATGTCATGTGAATAAATCAGCGGTGGACGTTAGCAAAACGCTGTTGGATGATTGGAGATTCAAAAGCAGAGGTGACATAAGGTTAGTGGAGTAGGAAAACGTATTTAAAGGAAATGCCGAATCTTAATAACAATTTACAACGAAGTTAAATAAATATAAAGAGAAAAAACAGAACATGGTGGCAGCTGCAACCACCCCGTTTCAAAGGGGATGGTCCTACCTTCCATCTATCTATTCAAGTGCTGCCTCCTATGTTCCTACACGGTGCCTCAGCGACAGTGCGGGGCCACCGCATCAAGACAGGCCGCGCATATGAATCGCCATTTGATTCCCCAGTTCCTTGAGGTTCTGTGGAGATGGATGTCATTGAAAAACGAAAGGAAAACGAAACAAACGAACGGTTGCAAAGTAAAGACGAAGACTGCAGCGCGGGGAAAATGTGAGAGTCATGAAACTCTCACATTTTCCCCATGCTGTAATCGTGTAATCTGTAATCTTGTAAAAAGTGATTCAGACCGCCCTGAGGTGGCAAGGTAGCAACTGCGATACATACCACTGCTATGGAATATTATTTTTGCCTCGCTTGAGAAGCTTTATTGACGATTACACTTGAACTGCGGCATGATGTTAGCAGAAGGCAGGCGGTAGCTTTCGTTCTTCGCGTTATACTGCCTTCACAGACAACGACCACAATACACGAAAGCTAAACACGTACTGGCTTGCCCATGACGCCTTTCGCGCTCAACATGCCGTGACGGCAAGAGTCAAGTGGTGTCTCACGCGGAATGCTCCTTACAATGCCTAAAGTGCGCTGGCTCTGGTGGTGTTAAGTAGGCTGTGCTCTCTCTTCACGCCTCTTAAGCGAACACCTCGTACGCACAGAGCTTTACAATGGGGGGTGCTGTCACTGTATGTTAATTACGTGGCATTTCGCCTATATAACGCGGTTTCGGTCCAGGGCAAACTAAAGGCGCAGCCAGTGTTTGCCGCGCGCCCGCGCTCTCGCTCCGAAGCAAGGAACGCGCAGTTGTTTGAGAGCACAAGTGTTTATTACAAAGTAAGCTGTATTACAGAACTGTGCTCTAACCCATATCCCAGCCGCCGCACCCGAAATCGAGACCGCGGCGCAGCGCGCGCGGAGCAAGGACAACACACGCGCGACGGTACAGCTAACGGCGATCGCGGACCGCACGGCTAACCAAGGGGGTGTACATCGCGCGACACAGCACAAGAGAGGGCGGGGGATTAGTGCGCTGTTCTCTAATGCAGCTTACTGTGTAGTAAACACTTGAGCTCTCAAATAACTGTGCCTTCTTTGCTTCGGAGCGAGAGCGCGTGCGCGCGGCAAACGCTCGCGGTGCCTTCAGTTTGCCCTGGACCGAAGCCGGGTTCTGTGGGCGAAGTGCCTCACAATTAACTCACACGCACTGGCAACCCCCACATAATTGGCGTCAAACGTGGGCAGTGGCTGCTTGTGCAGTTACTGCTTTCATTTGCAAGCTTGAGGGCTAGTAAATCCGACTGGTAACGCGATTTTGACGCCTTTCCATCATCCCTTGCGGCTAGTTAAGATCTATAAGCAAACTTGCAGATTCTTAACTTCGGTTCGCTAGGTGCGTGAGAAAGGAATCTTTATTCGGAGTTGTAGCAAGATGCATGCGGTCAGCCGCCTTTTGCGTGTATGCTGTCCCACTGGTGCCGAAAGGGACTACGCGTACGAACAGCCCAGCGCTGCGCCGAGGTGGGCAGAGCAGAGGCTTGGCTTGGTATGACACTGCTTAAAGGCGGCAAAACAGGCCAAACTCCTAGGTAGCAGCTCGAGTTATCTCCAGCTCGAAAGCTTTTCAGCGCCCAGCGCGGTTACCCCTTTTGCGTTTAGAATTTACGGTAGTCTCAGGGAAACAGTAGAGAGTTAAAGCTTAGTGCGATGCATGATCCGCTACCGTCATCCGCTTCTGCGAGGCGCCACTGCGCATGCGCAGAATGCCCTGGAGGCGCCAGATAGCGCTGCGTACTTGTCATCTGCGTGCGCGCCGGTCACATCGGAACCAATCAGCTCGTACTCAGTGGTGCCCGCGGAAGCAGATCACGGTGTGGATCGCGCCACGTTATAACTCTCTAATGCGTCCGAACGTCGCTGGTATTGCGTCGCGCGCATGAGGTCGTGTAATTATGTCTCTTGAGAAAAAGCTGGCGCCATAAGTCTGGCTTGTATTGCAGCGCGCGCCGACGGGCTGGTGCTAGGCGGAACTGGCGTCCCCGGAGCTTGCCTTGGTGAGCCATGACTGCTCGTGCTGGAATGTCGAGTCCGCCCAACATTGTCGCATGTCATTTGAAATAAC
Source organism: Amblyomma americanum (assembly GCF_052857255.1). NCBI lineage: Eukaryota > Metazoa > Arthropoda > Arachnida > Ixodida > Ixodidae > Amblyomma > Amblyomma americanum. Next base: position 385,217,875 of record NC_135497.1, on the reverse strand, counting down.
CGAGCTCCTTCCCAACCCACATCTGTTGGCGGCAGTGAGTAAAGCAGACTGACAATGAGAAGGCACTCCAGCCTGTTTCACATTCAAGCGAAAATGCTAGCGAATCCTGCCGCCGCGGCGGAAAATCCTGTTTTGAGTCGTCGCGGCGGTGAGCGGTGAGGTTCCAAGTTGGAAATTTTCGATGCGACGCACCGCCCATTTGCTCAGTCGCTTGCATGTGAACTAGCGTTAACTGTCGCTTTCAAGGTGTTGAGAGCACATCAGAGTTCTCTCCTAGCGATTCCCGCTAATCTTTGTTCTGCGGTGACAGGCAGGGTCGAGATGGCGTGAAAAAAACTTTCCTTTCAACGCGCTGTTTTTCTGTTTTTTAGTTTTTTCTCTTGTTCGTGCCCGCAGTGACGCACGGAGAAGTCGGGTTGCGCTGCCGGCTGCATCACCTACGGCTCTTAGCGGAATCGGTGATGTTGAGATCCATCGATTTCACGTTTTGACAAACGGGCAGGACCGGAACAAACGACCGCTTTCGGTTGTCTCTACGCTGCCTCCTCAGATAACATTCACCTTTGTGTTTCGTCCCATGTTAGATTTCGGACGTCTTAGGTTGAGAGCTGAGCTCGCACTTTGCCATCCTTCAGTGGCAAGCCCGTTCCGCGGCGCTCACGGAGCAAGCCACCTCGCTGCCCCTCCAGCCCGATAAGTGAGTTGAAGAATGCATGTTACGTTTCTGTACAGCGCTGTGAATCTTTGAAAGTGTATTATAGCGCTTAAATGTTTCCCGTTAGTGTAATATGAGTTTTATGCGTTTTGTTTTCCCTCGTATGCACAGTGTAGCATTGCAGATAACGGGACGTATTTCGTTTCACTGCCAAAGAGGTTCTTCTTCGTCTCATTGCGGCGCGAAAGGTCTTATGCGAGGTCTCTCTTTTTCCCTGAAGACCCGGGATGGTTTGGCGCTTTTTGACCTGAGATGCTCTTGCGCCATTAAAACCCACCATCATTATCATCGAGACCCCGGAGGAACTGTTCCTGTGGTGTGAAAAGCTTTCTTCTCCTCCGTGCATGGGCCGGTTCCATCCTTCGCCCCGCTGTGCTTCCTCGCCGCGCAGCCGCTTTGTCCCCGCCCAGTGCGTTTTAAGACGTTGAAAAAGCGGTGTGCGGGCTGGAATCTGTCGAACGGTGACCATGCGGGGAGGAAAAGTAAAAAAAGAAATGCAGAGTAGCAACTGAAATGCATCCTTGTTAGCGACGCTTCTTAATGTGTGTATGTGCTTGATGGGATACGCGAGAAGTCTGTGTCAACGTTGCTCGCGATCCTCCTTTCCCCGGACCATTGTAGCCTCGCCGCGTGCGTGCCCGCTGGGGTGGGGCGTAGTCTGTTTTTCTGTGTATACTTATTGTTATTCAGCGGCTTACTCCTCTTCAGGGGCCTTGCCTTGGGCAAGAGCCGCGGCCTTTGAATGTTTGTTTCGTCCGACACGGCTGTCGCTGGGCCTCTGCGCCTTGGGTGTTTTGGAGTGTGCTAGAGCTTCTTCATACCCAGTGCCTGCCAAGAGACAATGGCGCTGTGGCTTCACTCACCGACGAACAGCACTATGCTGTACACATCGCCACCCTCCTATGACGCCATCTTCACAGCCTCGGGGGCCTGGCGAGCTTTGCGGCCGCAGAGTGACGACGACGGGTGAGCTTGTTCCCGTGCGAGGCATTCGCTGCTCCCGATTCCTTCGGGGATATCACAGCTGTGGCGGTTAGTTGTTCTGATCTTTTCCCGGCGCCCCGTTGTGCGCGCTTCCGAGCCGCTGTGGCAGAGCGGAAGAATGAACTCAGCTTTGCGCAGATGTAAGATTTCAATATGTATATTTGTACTCTGTATAGCTTCGAGTGATCTTAATTTGTAATTGCTATGTCGCGAATGCTTTTTTGTAATTCTTGCGCAGTGTCGCATGTTTAGTGTTTTAAATTTGTAGCGCCTATGGTAATGTTGGTAAGTGTGTTTTTTTTTCGTGGGGGTACGGCAAAAGGCTGGACGCTCATCGATTCATACTAGTGCAAGCAGTTGTGAGCTATATGCAATGACCGCCGCTGTGCTTTCAGAGTGGCGAGGGCATTTAAAAAGAGGGGGATATGGGGACTGGGCTTCTTGAGGGATCCGAGTGCGCATCCGCTGCTGCCGTTTTGCTCGTTAGAGATGCCCCCCCCCCCCCCCCCCCCCCCCCCGTGGGATGCCCGCGAGCGGAATAATGGCGACCGCGCTGCTCCTCCTGCTTTCTAGGGAAGCGCTTCCGAGGACAGCTGTAAAAGACCTTCCCTTCCATTCCTCCATCTTCGACCTCGCTTCCGCACTGGGTCACTCCGAGTGACATTTCGGGCGTTGTTTAGGCGAGAGGCCGCGGGTTGGATGAAAGGTGCGTACAGTTTACTCTCCGGGTGCACCACCAACTGCGCGGGTAGTGAAACGTGCGTACCTAGTATGTATGCTCGAGTCCAGGCCTGAATCTCTCAAGTCCTGTCGCCCGTCGGTGTGGCGCTGACGCTCCAGATTCGGGAGGGACCGATTTTTCTTTGTTCTCCATATTCGCCGGCCATTGCCAGTGACGACGCGCGACTGGCCATCGAGGTACAACCTGTACATGTCGCCAAGATGTAGTCCGCGCATCCTCCAACCTCTCTGGTGTTGTGTCGCGCACGATTTAACCCTTTGTTTGACAGCGCGGCTTGCGATCACCCTTAGCTGTACCGTCTCGCGCATATGTAGCATTTTCTCTGCGCGCGCAGCTCCGCGGGCCCGCTTTCGGGTGCTGCGGCTGTGCTATGGGTTCCACTGAGGTCTGCGGATTGGAGCAGTGTTCTGTAGTGCAGCTTACTGTGTAGTAAATACTTGTGCTCTCAAATAACTGCGCCTTAGTTCTTACGGAGGAGGAACGCAGGCGCACAGTGAATTCTGGCTGTGCTTTCAGCTTGCTCTGGCCGAACCGGCAATATGTGGGCGAAGTGCCACGTAATCAACACTCGTCTCTGGTGGTAACCCCCACAATACCCACTTTCATTTTCTGCACGTCGTCTAGATGCACCAGTACATGACGCACGCTGCTACTTCCTCTTGGTCTTAGCTGGGAGTAATGGCCATTAGATTAATCGTCCCTTCAATAAGGGGCACCGACAGGTAAAGATGCAGGTACAAAGAAAAATGTTTGAGCCACGTTCCAGTACCAATTAGGCGCATTTCGGGACATCTACCGACTTCTAGCAAAGAATGATACCTGCGCAGAGAAGGCAGCACTACTTCTACAGCGTTCGTCGGTGGCAGCATGGGGAGCAATTCTTGGAGTTAGTTTTTCTAGGAATGTACAGATTATTGCAAATGTAGACGGGAGGAGAGCTCTAGTTGTAGGTCAGTTTATTTTATGTGTGATTGGTTGGGTGCCAGCAGACAGTGCGAATATACATTCAAAAATTGAATGATTAAAGCACTCAGCACTGAGCTCTTGAACTGAGTTCACGCCATCCTTGTAACCATTTTAGAAGGTGAAGCTTTTTTTACATTAGAGACGTAGACCACTGTGCAAGAATCATCTTATCTTTGGCTCGAAATAGTTCACCTCTTTAGCGCAAAATAACCCAAGCATATGTCTTGCAGCAATCGCGGATATCCGGAACAATATTTTATTATATATTTTCTTGTTGCTAAAATTTGCGGGCAAATACCTCAAATAACGGTTCTGCATAACTCGTGACAAAATGATATCACCGCTTTCCCTTTGCTGATACGCCCTCTCGTCCTCAAAATGTGTGCTAACTGCTATGGCAGTTTGAACTAAAAAAGGAAAGCTCTACTGCGCCTAATTTATGCGAAAACAGTTGAGTTGAAAAACAATACGAATCAATAAATGCCTTGCCAATCAGTCGGTGTTGCTCGCATGCACACCGCCAATTCTGTTGTGCTGTTTTTACAAGCTCTAGCACAGGCGTGGCGCAGGCACACCGATGCCCGAACTTCTGATCAGCCGAATTCTTTCATTCAGGTTTCGTACGAATTCGCGAAATCTTCATACCTGGGCGCCCTTTTGGGTTTGGTGCTACATGTACGAAAGGGGACTTTCGCACGCTATCTCCCTTTGAGGTTGCGCGAGCTGCTCCTACGCCCTGAAAAGGCGCTGCAGTTACGCACAAAGCGCGATTCACGAGGGTTGCAAAACTCTCCCAAGCTAGCTTCATTTCGATAGTGTTGGAAATGAATTAATTCATTTACCCAAAAGTCGCGCTACAGTTTGCTGGAGCCAGATTTCGCAAATACTGGGTTCGTTTCTGTGCGCAAATAAGCAGCGGCACGTCCCGCCAAATAAAGTGGTGTTAGTATATCGACTTTTCAAGCGGCTTTCATTAACAATCCTCCGCTTAGAAACTGCTCCATGCGAACAAAAGCTTCCTGCTGAAGAATTATTTGCGCCAGATTCTGAGTGTGTACATAGCTATTCTCGAGGAAACACCCTGCATCATATAAAGAGTGCTGGATATTGAGAAGTCTACCACTTTGTTCTGAACCCAATTGTCGATTGCATACATAGCTTCTGAAAGAAATTTTCCAATTCCTGCTTACTGCTTTATACAAGTGGCTGCATGCGGCCAAAGGAACATTTCGAATGTATTCTTATCAAAGGAATTTGAAGAATGCGTCGAGGACTTTTCATTAACAAATAGTTATGAATACGGGCTCCAAAAAAATTGCTTGACTAATCTCCTCTTGGCAGAATTTTTCGAACCTGTTTTATAGAAGCGCACTACGGAGATTAGAAATCTGCCCTTAATTCTCTTCGCCCCTCTCATCATTCATCCTGGTTCCTAGCACGCTCAAAGCTAAGCGCCATCCACCGGCCTAACCGAGTGAAATTTCATCGCTGCCGCAACTATGCCGGTGTTCATTTCTTTATCCTTTTTATTCATCTATTGAAGCATCTACTCCTACTCAAGATGAACGTGACCGGCCTGGCTGTCTATACTGGGCGGGCACGCTCCGTGCGCTTGTTACTTTAAACCCTGTTTAAGTGTGGTCGGTGCGTGACGTTCACGCGACGCTCAAAGGAATCAAAGCCCATTCGCCTAAACGAAACCTATACACCATTTCGAAACTTCTGTACATAGACATGTTACTTGACATGCATAGGTCGCGAGTTTTTCAAACTGTTCAGGGGAGGGTCATGGCAATTTTCGCTCGCGGATTTGCGTACTTTGCTCTTCTAGAAGTCCACTGCCTTGTTAATGTGTTCGTATGAACACAATATCACGACTTAGAGAAGTATCTACGTCATTTAGAAATGAGGAGTGCACCTTTGTCCTGGTGACGGAAAAATAATTCTCTCTGCCTTCGCTGCTGCGAAGCTTTCGGCACTCCGCATTCAAGTGGTCCTGCGGTGTACGCAAGTTTTCGTTCACTGTTTTTAACGCGAGGGCGTTATTACCCCCCTGTCGGAAAAATGTCCAGCGTCGGCGTCGGCGACTATGATGCCTCGCAGCCGGAGCAAGAGGCCGCTCTGGCAACCTAGGTGGGACGAACTGGGCCATGTAACCTTGCGGCGTCGTCACATCCTGTCCATCGGATTGTGAGCAAAGTGACCACCGTGGCAGGTAGCAATTAAATGAATAATTTGCCACGAATGGTTGCTAGGGAAGTGCAACCTGGGTCGCACGAGCCCCACCGGTGGAAGCAGTTTCCATCACAGGGATGTGGTGCATCGCTTAACCGCTGCAGCACTGCGCCCGGAGTGGTACGAGGACTTATAGGAATCTGTAAATGTAAAGTCGAGAATTACCAATTTCGTGTATATGGTCATCAACCTATTAACGCTATTGCGTCGTACCCTAAAGGCAGAACTTAAGTGGCCCATCCAGTTTTTTTCCCCGGCCTAGTCTTTCCTCTACGAACGCACGCGTGTGTTCCAAAATAACACTCTTGTTGCGTCAAATGATTTGGGTTCCTTGTTTCCTCGAGCGATCGGCTCGTTATTTCTTCCTGGAATTGCCACCCCACACGTGAGTTAAGCTGTCGCAGGTAAAATTTACTCCCTTTTAATTTCCCACGCGCTTCAACATCCTCACACAATTGAAAATAAAGGCCCTTGTGCGCAAGTTAGCGCCAACTAAGGAAGAATGCCGCGGGAGGCTTTAGACTTGCACCTCAAGCTCCATGGCGCATCCAGCACACAGGGATCGTGCAGCGCCGCGAATGCCAATGCGCATCGAGTACAAGTGCAGGGACACCCACTGTCTGTGTTGGGCAGTCTCCTGCTAACGTGTAATGCGGGGCTTCAGTGAGCGTAGCCCACAGACGGTCGGGAAATAGAGTCGTTCGCCCCTCAAAAGTCGCTGTGACAATTAGCAGCTGGCAAAACCTACACCGCGGTGTTCAGGTGCTGGCAGTTATGAAGTTATTTTTCTCCACGGTGAATGCACGTGCTTCGTCCACAAATAATTAAAGGAACAGTGCACTGCCAGAGAAGAAAAAAAAAGTATTGCCAGATGCTTATTGATCATTCTATGGGGTGACATTAACGGGTCCAGAACTCGCACTATTTTCTGAGATTTATATTTTAGATTGCCAAAGAAAGTCAGGACAGAACCGATGTAGAACCACGCTGTGTTAAAACTTCGCGGCTCTCCAAATAGTTGGCTACATCACTTGGAGTGGATATGCTGCACCCGGCAGAGATCCCATTCAGGATACTCCGCTGAAAAGGAACAACTTCCAATTAATAATATGTGAGTTAAAAACTCAGGACACTAACACTTCAAAAGGGTTTTCAACATTAAGATAACATATATTAGTTACAGACAATACATAAATGTTGCCATCCCACGAGTAACAATAGAATGAAAAGAGAACTTCCACAAAATATCGAAAATTGAACTCACTATTCTACAAATATATGAAACTCCCCCTAACAAAGCATAGAAACCCGACTGTACTACAGATGAGTCCATTTATAACTAACATGAAGGTCGCGCGGTTTGTGTTCGTTGTATCTGATGTTCGTAGTAAGGAGACTCCCGTATAACATAAAAATACTAAGTTTGTTGAAAGTTGCCCTCTTTAAATAAAAACAGCACCATGCGCGAATATTTCTTTAAAGCAGATCCTACCGCTGTACTTTACAGGCTCTCCGGGGCAGTCATCCCCTTCTCGCCGACCTCATTGCTGCGGACAATCTGCTTTGGGACTGAATAAAACTAATCGCGGTTGGAGCGTCCATGGCAGCTGGTGGCAGGTCATCCATATCATTCACATTTCTAGCGTTAGGTGAATTCTACTTAGCGTAAAAGGGCTTCGTCAGATTACGACTCTGCGATGTTCATGACCCCAAGAACGTCGTCCTGCCCTAGAGAGCTTGGCAATCTGGGCCGACGCATCACTGGTGGAAGAAAACAGCCAAGACTTTTAACTGGGCTAGTTGGTTGCTATAATTGCTATGATATATACTATAAAAATGCTGTCTGTAAAAAGAGTCATGCAAGGTGATTTGTGGAATGTGCCATCGGCGTTGTCTGTGAAGTCGCACTGTCATGTGGCAAATCCTATATTGGCCAGTCGCTGTGTTGTGTCAACGACCGGCTGAGGGCCCATGCGAAAGACGTTAAGAACGATGAGGGTGCCAACTTTGTTGAGCACTGTCGCACTTGTAATGGCTGTACACCAAACTTTCAGGGAGTGAAGATACTGAGGAGAAGCAGGTAGCAAACCACTCGAGAGACAATAGAAGTATACTAGAACTATATCAGTAATTTTGGGTCACATTGTGTTAGCGGTACCTGCATTGTATTGTATGAACCGAAAAAAAAAACGTTTTGCAGGTTTAGCGCTCAAGTTGCAGCACGTGTACGTGTTTGCATCTGCGCTGGTCTGAGAGCATATAAAAGCTGTGTGTATGGCCCTGAATAAACAGTTGAGAGTCAGCGCTGTGTTTACCCTTTCCGCCCTTCCTTCTGTTTGTTCTATGGCATGGAGCCATTGCGCTGTCACTCTACGAATGTGTCCCAGCAATGACTGACTTTATAGGCCAGCGGTGCGCACTTCGATGGCGGTTACCCGCATTTTCAATGCAGCCTTTTTCTTGCTTTTTTGTGACATGTCCTTTCCGGGTGGTGTCGTGGAGATTGAGACGCTCTTCGATCTCAGCAGTACGCTGGAAGCACGTGTTTTTCAACGATTCGGCGACTAGTTAAAGGCGCTTCCTCGTTCGCTATAACCGATTGGTGCGGCCACAATTGTTCGTAGTATCTGAGACGATTTACCATTGCTTTAATGCATATCTTTACGGTAGCACCCCACTCGTTCGTAATAAGCGAGCGTTCGTTATATCTGCGGTCGTTATACGTAGGCTGGACTGTATATATACACAACAAAATGCACTCCATGCCCATAGACAGCAGCATCCTATCCTCGAGAAGGCTGGGGAGCTTTCCTGAGGGCGCACTACTCCCTCTTTCTAGCACAATAACCAGTAGTTCCACCTGAACCAGCATTTCCTCCCATCGCCAAGCCACCAGCCTCCTTTTAATACCAAAAGATGCCCTTAATGATCACAACTACGCCGCCATTAACTTTGCAAACAGTAACACTGCCTCTAGTCGAAACCACAGACAGCTAAAATACCAACACCCACGTAATCAAGTCCCATACCTCAAGTGTACAAACTGTAAATATAATTAGTAAACAAAAACATCACAATAATTGTGCAATAATTATTACTCTTTCTAGTGAACACGTAAATTAACGCCAACGAACACAAATATAAGTCCGGGGAGAGGAGGGGAGCGTGACAATCTCAGGTTCTATTCGGGATATTTTTATCCTGGTCCACCGTAGCTGTCAGGAGAGTAATGCACGATGTTGGCTACAACGTACCTTCTGAACCCCCACAAATCACTTCTAGACAACCTTCCAGGAGTAGGTATCCCGAGGCCTGGGCTTCCCTGCATCATCTTTTGCATATAAGTAATTTGACTATTTCCTTATGGCGAATAAATAGTGAATTTAAGGATTGTGCGTGTAAAAAGCTTAAGTTTAAACTTTTCTTTTATCGAAGAACATCATTGTGTAGCTAGGAGAACTTAATTTGTATTTGCAAAAAAAAGCCCGTATTACGAGATTCCTCGTTTGCAAAACCGTCTTTTTCAGCCACACCTGATTAGTCGAAGTACTGGAAGAGGATGTGGCAGCACGGGCGCAGCGGAAAGTGTCGAAGAAACCCAACGCTGACGTTACGAACATAGCGCGCGCTCCCATACTACGTTGTAGATACTCAAGGACTCCAAAGAGATAAACAGCCAGCATGACGTCGCGCTGAAGGGAAGCGTCTCCGTTCGGAGTGAAATCATGTGTTGCGTGTTTTTGGCACGTGTACTGGCTATAAATTTATGTATATGGCTTTCGCTATGCCTAAATTTGCCTATAACAAATTGAACAGACAGGGGAAGAGAAAAGAATGGTTCGTTATGACATACACCCCTGCGCAAAAGTGGAAGGACCACGCGAACTGACAGAACTACGTACCGGTTCTTGCTCAGTATGCAGCACCTTTCCAAATATGCGTAGGGTGTCCGAATAAATAAATTTGTCTGTCTGCCCACACACTTCTGCGAGGGACGCATTTATACGCAGAAAAATCCCAATCACGGCTATCGCTCACAACTCTACATAACTGACGCCAACAGTTGCCGAAACCAAATAGCAAAGACGTTTTTTTATACATAGCATGTGCTTTTTATCAATAGGAGGTTAACATAACAATTATTTTAAGGTAAATGATTATAAAGCAGAACCAAAAACAACCACATTCCACATGACAGATCCGAACCCAGGACCCATCTCATTTCGCGTCCGGTGCTCTACCAACTGAGCTAAGGCGACTGCTGCCCCATCTTCTGCTTTGGGGGTACTTATGTGTGTTGTAAGCGAACCTTGAGAGTGTTTACCAGCGCCACCTTCGTCATTATTGGTAGACGTAGTACGTCTTGCATTACTGTGAGTGCCACGTTAAACGTGATCGAACAGTGAGAGTGGAAGCTGTGTGAAAACCCTCTTATGCTACCTATGGCATCAAGACTGCCAGAACCGAGACCGTCGTTAAGCTATTAGCAGCCAAAGCAAATGAAAAGAGGGGCTCGTTTGACAAACTTATGAAGGGGGCCAACAGTCACCGAAAGCAAGGAGCACAGGGGAATGTTTCTTTATATAAATTTGTGGTGTCCATCAATGGGAGATCAATATGGTAAGTGTTTAAAGGCAATTCATTAGAAAGAATAAAAAACAACCACATGTAGCCGGTGGGATCCGCATTCACGACTTTCGAATATCTAGTCCAGTGCTCTCCGAACTGAGCTATGACGACGGCGGTCCAATCTCCTGTGTTCGGGGGTATTTATGTGTATTGTAACCGAACTTTGAGAGTGTCCACCAGCGCCACCCTCGTCAAAAGTGGCGGGCGTAGTGTGTCCTATATGGACAATTAATGGATAGTAAATTTGGCCTTTTTATTTTCGTTCGATGATTCAATAGCTTCTGGGGCTAACGAGAAACACCGCTTTGTTGCAGATGGCTCAGTTTGTGAAATCAAAATTGCACCACAATCACCGAAGTTAGGGTTGGTCTGCGTTTGCGTACATTGAACGCTGTGACATAACGCGCAATGTCCCGCAAAATGCTCGCGCGTTTTGTATTCAAACGTGCATTCGCTATTCTAGAACACTGTATCAGCGGTCGGAGAGTTCTGCATCACGTTCGTATGCAGTGTCTGCCATCATGGGAGCGCTCATCATGTGGGTAGTCTGTCACCAGCAACGTGTCGCTACACCGACTCGTTTCGAATGAGAGAAGTTGTTTACAGGGGTAACTTGCGGTGCTAGATGGCCGCGGTGCTGTGGCTCTGCGTTGAGCTCGCGAGCTAGCTCGCAAGTCAGTTTTCAGGCGTCAGTGGGCATGCGCACGCTTCGCCTTCATGTATATGCATGGCGAAACTACGATAACTTCGTCTGGGAAGTTTTCCAACGCATACGTGAAGAGAATCCAAGAATTTTTTTGTGTAATCTGTTTAATTTACTTACTGCAGAAAAAAGAATAGCTTAACAGCAGCCTCTAGCAGTTTTTTCAGTGCCTGCATAGAAACAATGGAAAACGTAAATTAGCGTCTGCACGGAAGTCTTATTGCAGAAGCAACTAAAGTTTAGCGATGTTGCGCACTGGAGGTCGGCTCGGCAACTCATTGCATCTGCACGGCACCGAACGTGCATTGTGTAGCGAGGGAGTGCGCGCAACAAATCCTTTCCGTTCATTTTTCCCATCGAGCTAAAGGTAAAACGCCGTGTTGTGCGAACAAGCAAGGTGTCTGTTATTTACCATCGGCGATCGCCGGCTGTAGGTGCCGCCTTCTGTCAGTACAACGCTAGACGTAGTTGCGTGCTATATTTTTTTTATGTGCACATTCGTCTTGCACGGTGCGGCAAGCAGTATCTGAATTACTATTTTTGTTTATTAAAGTTCACTGGGTGAATGAAGAAGCTTTTCATTTCCTCTTTACGGTGGCACGTGATCCGCAAATAAAACATGATTGAGTTCTTCGTTTGTCGCATGCCATTTATTCGCGAAGAGCGATCGTGCTGGTTGGCGTTCCACTGCGGCAACTGGAACGCAGTGAAATCCTTCCGCCGCTCGCAGTCGCAACAAAAGTGACATCTGCTTCCAGAATTTCGGCCTATCGTGTGCGGCAGAAAAGCACGGTTTCGAGAACGACAAAAATCGAAATACGGGCCCAGATTATGTATTGTGTACGAAGAGACAAAAATATTTTTTTCACGAAATTTGAGACTTGCACAAAACATCATCAGAACTATTGCATACATTCAGTCACAAAATAGGATAGTTGAAAATCCAGAATATCGATTTTATCCGTTGCTTGGTCGGAAAAGGGTATTCACAGTCACAAAATTCTTCATGCTGAAATATTTGACCAAGTCCAGCTTTCTTGCAAAAATTTTGAAAATTGGAAAATTGTAAGACACTGTTATAGAAATATTCAATGTAGTGGGGCATTACTCAGATATGGAGCAAAAGCTTTCTTTAAAAGTGTTTCCAGCAATCGCATCGAGAAATTAAGACTGCTTTAGAAAACCAATTTGGAACGCTTTTGACGATAGCAAAAATGTGAATAGAAAAAATACAAGACTCTCGTCGGGTGATCTGCGGATATATTTATTGCTATAGCAGAATCTTACATCATATAAAAAAAAATTGTTCATAAACGATGTCCCGCTCAAAAACGCTTTTGTTTAGAATTGCTGGGTATGGGTAAAAAAGAAGTCACTCTCTCGTGCGAAGCGCTTTTGGCTACTCAGCAGCACGCTGCAAAGGTCGACCCTGGGCTGTCTTGGAGAAAACTTTCTCCGATACACTGCTGGTGGAACAGAATCGTTGAGAACATGCCCGGTGCGTTCAAGGACTCTAGGAAAGCGGTGAAACACCTCAGCAAGTGGGATAACAATAGTTGCAGGAGGGCATCTGTCGATAGCCCTGGCTGGGTGGAGCAGTTATTTCTATCCGGACTGAAATCATACGAACGGATGTCATATGTTCAAAGAAAGCTGCCGCTTGCATCTACAATGCCATGTCGATGCTGAGAAATCGCGAGAACAGCGCCTTGCTGCTGCTGGTGGGCGTGCGAGATAAGGGCACGACCTTGGCCGCCACCTTTGTTGTGATCGCTCCGCGTTGGCAGTTTTCGCGGAAGTTTAAAAATACTCCATAAGGCTTATGAAAAACAAAATCCGAACCTGAATGACGGTTCTTTTGCAAACTACTGAATAGCGTTACTTGTCCTGAAGCTACACAGACCGCGCAAAATGAGCCCTTTTGGCCCACAATTCAAACTGAACTATTTCACGCGGAGTTGACGACGATATCGAGCCGAGATATAAAAGCGTGTTATCATTCACAACAATTTTTTTGCAGCTATTCTCTTCCCATCCCAGTTAACTTGCTTTTTCAGTACATTATCTAGCATTCATTTTTATGTATTTTATTTATTTTTATTTTTGGATGCTCGAAATTTAGTTTTGCAGCTATCCCCTTTCTTTTAATTTTTAATTAGTTTAAACTCATTATGCTCAAATGACACGCTCAGGTCCACCTTGTCTTTTATTCCCTTTTGAGAGGTCTCACCATACTGAAACGAACAAACTATGTGATAAGTACTGAGCACCGCAACGGAGGTTACAATCGCTGGAAGGTACTCAAGACGTCATTTTTTTGCTCTTCTGCAACTATCTACCGTTTCCTACACGGTTTATTCTTTCTCTTTCGTCATTTCTTAAAACGTTTTCAAACGACAGACAGCCAATATAAGGATAGTGGCGCTGTCGTTGGTAGTGCTGCTATAGGGAAAAATAGTTGCTTGTATTTGTGATCGATATCAGAAGTCTCATTTTATATAAAGTGTTTTCAAGAACCACCTCAAAGCTTTAAACTCTAATTTTAACCAAGCCTACACATCTCAGTAAATGTGGTGCTCATTACTGCCGCCACAAACTGCCACTGCCCGCCACTAGGAGGCGCGGTGGTTGCGTCTGTAATACCAGTGTTTACAGATTGCAACTACCAAAGAAAACGCGACATTGTCAAATCTAAAAATCGCATTTTAAAAGGCTCCTCCCCATTTAGTATCCTCGCAAGTGGGTATGCGCCTATTCTGGCAAGGAGCTTTTAATGCATAGCAGCAAAGCTGCAAAGCAACTATCGTGGAGAAGAGTCAGGAGAGCGTCCCTTTAGATACCTTAGCTGCCCATCTACGTTCTTTCATCTTCCGCCGACATTCTTTGTGCAAGATTTTACTATGCGCTGCTGGGGCTTCAAACGAAGGACAGCCAATCCCCCTTTGCACTAGTTTGGTTGATTTATTTTTTCTTTCTTTTACCGTAAGCACCTAATGCTTATCTCCCAACCACCGTCAGATTTGCTTCGAACCCCGATTGTGCATCTGACTTCTTGCACAATACCGCATTCCCGAAATTAATCCCTTGCACACTAAACATGAATCTAATGAATTGGTGATTCAAAAAGACACCTGTTCAATTTCCATGCCCTAAACATCTATTCCGTCACTGGTAAATAAAACCGGTTCATCTATTTATTGTATACCTGTCGCCAATTGAGGGTGCATATGCGTGACATCACTCAGTTTTATTCCTACCCTGAACCGGCATTTTTTTTGCGTCATGCTGGTATAAAATTTCCTTTTGGAGGTGAGGGTTCCCTTCGACTTAAGCCTAATTTGAACCGAGTGCTTCCTCTTCTTCAACGATCGACAATCGAAGCAAACGAACTCAACAAATATGCAGACCGTCGAAGTAAACGTTATTTCGCGTCTTATTTGCTATCCGGCAACATAAGGAAAACTGAGAATGCATATCAGTCTCATGAATACCACCACAATAATCAATAGAAGTTCTCGCGAACCAGCTGCTCGAAGTTGACTGTTGCCCTTGTTCGACACTGAACACGCTTGCAATAGCTAGAGCCCCCTCCCCCCCCCCCCCCCCCCCCCCCCGCCCCCCCCCCCCCCTATTAAGCAGGCCGCTTCACTTTTTCAATGCGAACTATCAACTCAGTGTTGTCCCGGTATCGTCGTATCGTCGAGGTTCGTAAAACCTGCCGTATTCTTTGTTTAGATTTTTCGAGTTACGGTTTGACTTTAGTCCTGTTTTGATCTGAATAGCACGCTAGTGTCTGAAACACTGAAGGATCTTTCTAATATAACACCTCCTGCTTACACCAAGCTCTTTTCGGTAGATTCGTGTTTAAAGTGGGGCCTAAATGCCAATTTCAAAGCACCTCTCAGCACTTTATACTGATGGTGCCTCATAATGTGCTATGCTTCGCTATCGCGGCATTGTTGTTTCCTTCCAGTGTTAGTAGTCTGTTTCTGCATCTCCGTGTACCGATGCGAAGATAAGTTAACGCAGCACACTGTTCTGTTCTTAATTCATTCAGTCCTGTAGCAGAAGTTAAAAACCATTCTCCATGAGGAAGTGCTCCAGATATTAAAACCATTCATCCCCTCCCCCCTCCCCCCCCGCATTAGCCATACGTACCGCCAAATTTTTATTAGGCAACACAAAAACGGAGCGAGAAGACCTTGGCGTGCTGCGTTAACTTCTGTCCGCACTTGTAGATCTTGTAGGTCTTCCAGTAGATCTGTTTCCACTTGCAGCTCTTGAACAGTTTTGCGCCGGCTGCCACCGCCAAGCATGAGTAGATACGTGAAATCAATGAGAACTTTGAAGGCGAATATCTCGGAAGACGCGTGCCCAACAAGAGTTCCAGCAAATGGAGTAGTATAGAAATGTGACCGCCTGTATGCTTCCAGTCTAGAAATTCACGCTAGCCGCACTTAACAAAAAGTACATTACTATACTTTAGTTAAATAGGCACCAGGTGCGGACAATTATCATCCTATTCTGTGTCTCATTGGTCGCATAACTGATGAGCAGAGGTCTATTTCATGGAGATTTCAGAGCGTAATAGTGACTGGATCCGTAAAGCTTATATTTGATCACCCTTTATATAGCGCCGCTTCTGCTACCGTTAGTGCCAAACTATTGCTGTTTGCTTGCAACTATTTTGTTTCTCCAGTAGCTGTGTCCTACTCTCGCAGTTCGGTCATCATGCGCTCAATTTAAATTATTTCGTGGGTACAAACAAAGCCGTGGAAGGTCGCTGCAAGCGCTCAAGCACTCAATGAATCCTCTGTGAGTACTTTTATTATCATGCAATTTCTACGCAGGAGAGTTTGAGACGGCAATTCAGCAGTCAAGCAGAAGGAAGCGAACGCAGTCTTTAAAGCCGGCAAAGCTAAAACTTGACAATATGAACGCTGAAGGCAACCATTCTAGACGTGTTTCTTGGGAGCAAAACGGCGAATGTTGGCGCAGCCTCCTCCTCAGTTTCACATGGGAACAAAGTTGCGTTTGAGCTATTGGCTGCAGCTGCACTGGGCGCTGATTGCACGTGCGTTGCAATCAGTTCCCAACGCCACAGCGGTGGTTGCACGGGAATCAAGGTAGATTGGGCGGTGCAGCGTCGCGTTGGGAGAAACGCGGGTTAATCTGGGGCGCACGGGACCAGGCGCTGGCTAAACTCGAGATAGTTCCAGGGTACTGGCGTGACTGAGCTTCTATTGCGCGCACAATATCGCCAACGGCTCCACTGTGTGCTGTAAGCACTGTGTTCCCATGCTAGGAGAAAGCATTGAGTGCTCAGACGCATTAGGTACACACTTCTATTTTCTCCCCAAAAGTTAGAATTTTCTGTTTTGATTTGATTTCATTCCTTAACTGGAACACCTTGGTTCGTTTCCTTCATTTGTTTTTCTTCAAAAGTGAACAGATTTCTTTCTGTTCGTTTTTCGGCGCGGTGCATACGGCATGTCCCACATACTGTCGGGGACAAAAGTGGCATACAACGTTAGCGCTTCGCTTAGACTTTAATTCCCCGCCACTTTCCTGCTGCTCCTACTGTCCAGGCAGACACTAGACGGTGACCGTTTTCATCAGGAGACATGACATTTCGCTCGGTTTTCTCCAGCTGGGCGCAAACTTTGAAATGAGCCACAAAGGCAGCAGCCATGCAACCCCGAGCGTCATATACCGCTTTTGCTCCCGACAGTTTGTATCATAAATAAGCAAGTGGTATATCTCTCCGCCTTAATTCCGAAGCCTGAATTGGGAACAGTTGGAGATAAGAGTTAATGAAGAATACCTAGCTAATCTACTACCTAGCTGAGTCACTAAGGAGGTGAACTGCAAAACATGATCAATAAGTTAAACATGCAGAGCAGAACAGTAGGTCTAAAAATTAACATGCAGAAAGTCAAAGTAATGTCCCACAGTCTCCCAATGGAACAGAAGGTCGCAGCTGGTAGCGAGGTACTGGAAGGGGTGAGGGGATTCGTCTACTTAGGGCAGAGTAAGAATAAGAATGGATGGAGCGCATATGGCACGTTCTCTCAGATCATGAATGGCAGTTAGCAATATCCCTCAAGAGAAAAGTGTACAAAAGCTGTATCTTACCGGCGCTAACCTACGGGGCAGAAACGTGGAGGCTAACAAAAAGGGTTCAGCCTAAGTTAAGGACAACGCAGCGAGCCATGGAAAGAAAAGTAATAGGTGTAACGTTAAGAGACCGGAAGCTGGCTTACTGGGTGAGACAAGAAATGCGGGTTAATGACATCCTAGTCGAAATCAAGAGGAAGAAATTGGCTTGGGCAGGGCATGTAATGCGAAAGCAAGATAGCCGATCGTCCTTGAGGGTAACGGAGTCGATTCCAAGAGAAGGCAAGCATAGCAGGGGGCGGCAGAATCTTAGGGGGGCGGATGAGATTAAGAGGTTTGCAGGCATAGGGTGGGCGCAGATGGCAAAGGGCAGGGTTAATTTGAGAGACATGAGAGATGCCTTTGCCCTGCAGTGAGTGTAGTCAGTGTGATGATTCTGATCGTAACGTAGTGGTTACGGCGGTCCGGCAGTCAGGAAAACAGGAAAAAGGGCTTTCAAAAGAAATTATTTATTGGGCTGACTGCCGCCAAAAAAACAAACAAAAAAACTGACTGACTCAACGGCGGCGATAGCAACAAGCGTGCTCAGTGGTCGTCGAAGAGAATCCCCGCCGCTATCGGCCGCGCTCAATTGAAAGTTTGCAAGGAACCATCGAGATAAGGCGCCAAATCAGCTACAACAATCTGGAACAAAGTGGGAGCTGTTGCGCGTGATTGCGATCATTCGAGATAAGTCTCGTCGCATCTCGTGGCAAAAGCAAATGATTAAGCCACGTTCCGGCACCTTTGAGCGTAGGAAAACACTGCAACAATTCCTCACAATATGTATAGATAGAATATAGTTCTCGGACAATTAACCAGGGCACAATTAACACCTGTAACTGATCAATGGATGCTATACGAACGGTTTTTCTACCGTGAAGAGTTAAAGGAGCCGCATGCATGTGAAAAGCTGTCATTTTTTTTTTGTTCCCTTGCTTTTTGTAGAATTTCGAGGACTTTTTTTTGTTCGTGACACTCCAGCTTCTTCAGCGCAGTGAATAGATGCGGCCCATTATCGAAGACGCAACTGCATTCAGGCGTTCTCACAGCGGGGGCGCAGGTGCTATGTGCAAGAAACGAAGCTCTCGCTCCCAAGTCGCCGAGAGCCTGCGTGTATCCGAAGGATGCTAATAGGCGTGCATAAGCCCTCAAGCCGCACGCCAAAGACGGTGTTGGACGCAGCTGTCACCAACTGCGTGGTAACGAATAGGATTCACTTCGCCACGAAGCTAAAGGGGGCGGATAAATGTTAGCTGAAGTCGTGGTGATGATCCGAGACGAGGAAGACGCGGACGGTGGCTGCATTCAGCAATGATGATAAAGAGACTACTCGGTGGAGTGATACGCACGTGAAGGGTGGCTCAGACGGACTTGTAAATCCGAATGGAGGAAAAGAGCGCAATAGAATTATCCCGATACCTTTTTAGGCAGTAAGGAAGGCCGATTCTTTCACGGTCTCTAATATTCTGTCTTTTTCTTTATGACTTAGTGTCGGGGTGTCTTTAGTTCTTATATTGAGATAATGAGCCCTCAATGTTGCGTGAGTTATGTTTGTGCGTTATTGCATGGGGCTAAGGACCAACCATTTGTAGTTCTGCATTGTACGTATGAAAAGAGATTAGCAGAAGTAATCGATCTGGAGACAAGTGAAATTGCTGCCCGCGAATCTTTGGGGTCACATGCTTACAAACGGTGCGGCTGGCTGTGGCGTTGGCACTTTCCAGTAGAGAACAGAGCTGGGGTGCACTGAGGATCTGTTATTTTTTGCAAAAATCTTTCAGGAACAAATCACTTCGCACAGTGCCATGGAACGTACGAGGTAGCGCACTTTAGGAACAGATGTCCTTACGGACTCCCCTGGTGGTAGAATAATGACACGCCTGACGGTCTCGCCACAAGTTTTTTTTTTTCGTACGCCAGGAACTCCACGAGTTGACGCTTCCCCATTCCCCGTACCTCCGTGAACTCCCTTTCGGTCATTTTGCTTCGTGAAGAATATACACAATGGTGTTTAGATTAGCATGACTGTTCCATACCCTCTTCTCCTGCACGCGGTTTACTCCTCTGGCATGAACTAAAATGTGACGAAGACGATGCACTCGTCTTCCATCGCAAATCACTTAACAGATGACAAGGACCACCATTTCGACAAGTACAAACGAGAAGCTTCCCCTGACTAGTCAGGCACAAGGCAATATGTGGTTACCCTCAGCGCCAGCCCTGAATATGTAAATTTTGCAATGAGCTACCTTCTCCTCGCATATTTATGCGATTGGCCAGAAACCAAATCCTTTGATTGCAAAAATTAGAAATACGTAATCTCGCTATCTCTTCCAACTAATAGAGGAAACCTAGAGACAACATTACTGGCCAACTCATTTTATAAAACGCATACAAAAAGCATTATTACTATATGAATACTAAATAAATACGCGTATGTGGTATGCGGCTAGGCGACTGAGGCTCCACTTCGACCCTCGTGCATTTTGTTTTGTGTTGTGAAGAATCCAATCTTCCAGTATTTTTTCTTGTTGCTACGCAGAATGTAGGTTTTAACGCTCCGAAGCGATATAAAGACTATAAGGAACGTCGGGGTAGAGGGCTCGAGAATAATTTCGACAACCTGGGAGTCTTTAAAATGCCCTTACGTCGCACAACACATCAGACATTTTTGCATTTCACGCCCATCGAAGTGCGTCATCCGCGGCCAGGAAAAACCACGGGTCACAGGCCCCGGATACACCGTCCCGTAACGGCAAATAAAAAATAAAATCCGTCTTCTTCTGCATCCGTTTGCAGGATTCTGATGTCCTCTTATAGTGAGGCAGCTGCAGTTGAATTATGCAATTTCATTGAAAATGCTCTTGCCGGGAAATAAATTGGATTTCAACAAAATCCACATGTGCAAAAGGACGAAAGCTGCAAACTGAGCACAAGAAAGGAAAGAAAAATTGATGACTTTCCATTAGGGAAACTAAACAGCTTTGACACTTCAGTCTTCGGCCTGGAATTCCCAGCTTCCTGAAAAGCATCTCTGGAATTTCAATTCTCCGGAGCTCACAAATTCCACAAGTTCGTTGGTGGCCCTAAAAAGGGTTACGGTATCTTTAATGCTTATGGCACATTGCTCGCCTGCCCTGGTAAAGAAGCAACCGGCGCCCGCGCCCTCGTGAGGCATCTCGGCCGATTTTAGGAACCACCTTCCCGGATTATTGCGTCCAAAGTAAGCAACAGTATCCCCTCCCAAAAATTTTCTTATGATTTCGGCTCGGGTAGCAAAAAGTGCATTGTCGATATTGGTGTCATGAAGCCGAGCTTTTTACTTTCTGGCGCTTACACCAGGTGTAGCAGCTATCTTAAGTCACAGAATAAAAATATACAGAGGAAAGATAGGTGGAGTCAACTCCGACCATGTTGTCCACCATTGTGTGGCCTTACTCATGGCATTATATTTTGTTTATTTGAATTATTAAGATATTAACAATTCACCTTTCAATATAATTTTTCCGACGAAAATTGCGGTTCCAAAACCCGGAACATGCCAAAAAACGTCAAATTCAGGCGTGTTTATTTTTTTGTGTGCAGTACGAGCTTTTTCCGCGTTGAAAAGAAACTGCGCGAAATATGAATAAACTTCCACGTGGCCATGCCCTTGAGCGCCGCGACAGCAGTACTCCCAAACGCGGGATTCGTCCCTGTAGCCGCGTTCTAAAATGCCGCGAATGTGACTAGGCAAAATAATGAAGTGTGTGATAGCGTCAATATTAGGAACCATATTTTTTACCTACACAGGCTACACTAGTGTAGCCAATGTATCATGGCTCCATTTTTTTAAGGCGGAAGCCTTTAACGGCTCATCATTGTCCGTCGTCCGCCCGTGAAATCGGTCACATTATGGCGTCATCAATGACATAATTGCTATAACCCATACTCTTAGCAATTACTAAGTAAAGAGTGATTAATGAATAGTTAATTGTTCGTCAATTGCTAATTAGTAAAAGTAAAAATAAAAATAAGAAAGTAAAAATAAAGTGACGTTAACGCAAATAAAAAATAAAATAAAATTGACTAAAAATAACAAACACAAAGAAACAACAAACGAGGAAATATAAAAATATCTATAAATATAAACATAAAAATGCACAAAGCCGCGAAACAGCCGTTCAAAGTCGCAACCCAAATGCCGCGGAACGCCGGTTTCAACGCATCGCAGAACGCCGTTACCCTGCGACAAAAGCATGGATGCTTCGTACTTAAAAAGTGGAACTCATCGTCGACCCTCCAACCGACGATGAACTGTCTGTGCAATAAATTTATCGACTATAGCGTAGCATGCTCCGTTCATCCGCTGAGCGGACGATAAAAGTTGGCGTGTTGTGCTCCATTTGAATCCAAACAAAAAATGTCCTTTGCGTTTCTCTACCGTAATATACGGCACACAAAACCGTTTTGCAGTATATATTTCTTCATTTCATCTTATACTAAATTATGACGACTCAAAACTTCAGAAGTTGTCGTCTGCTCCTGAGGGCGACGACGCTCGGTATCACACTATTGGCTGAAGCACGCGCAGACAGGTGCAGCATATTCACTTCATGCTTTAGCCCCGCCCTCCATACGCCTACACGAGCTTGCACGCAATGTATCTTAGTATAGCTTTAAAAAATTGTCCTATCGAAAACAACACATGTGACCTTGATGCGTTCAGAGCGGAAAAAAAACAACGAACGTCCTTTTTACCAGTAGCTGTACGCAGGCCGAAACATTTGCGTTCCCAGTGGGCCAACAGAGTCCTCCTGTGGCACCCCACATGAGGTGTCTTTGCGCTAGAACATATTGCTTTGCTTCTGAAATTGGCGATTTTTCTCTGGCCCGACAGACGAAGCGTTCGATCGACGACTAGGGAAAAATGCTTTGCTTCCGCTTGCATATACGTTTCCCGCAATGTTTTCCGCTGTTTCCGCTGCTTTTCGTACTGAACGCGGCCCAGTCACAGGTGTTACTTTTAGTATTCCCGCTAGAACCCATTTCATTGTTTTCGCCCCGTCTAATTGGAGGCACCATTGAACTGGGTTTCAGTCACGAATTTCACAAATATATACCTCACATAATAATAGAGGGAGAAGAATTAGATATTTCTAGCGCGCTTTTGTAATTATACTAATTACATGCAATAGACAACAACATTTAGCCGAAGTTGTCTCCACTTATTTTGCCTAGGTATATTTGGAATCTGTCTACAGACCACTGGGACACCTGGAATATGTATAGAGCATCTTTTCGGTGTGAGAACACTGTAGGGAGCAAAATTATTCATTTTATATGTTATATTTCTTCTGTTAGCATACGCCGCCGTAACAACCCGTTTTATTCGCTATTTTGCACAAGTGTACCCAAGGAATGCGCTCGCTCTCATGCTCATTCGCCGAACTACAGCCACTGTACGACAAAAGGCCTCTCCGATATATCTCCAAATCAGCCTGTCCTGTTCCAGTGGCGGCCACCTTATCACTGCAGACTTCCCATCTCAGGCGCCCACCGGACTTTCTACCACCCACTGCTACACTTGCCTTCTAATGGCATCCAGTTTGTTAATCTTAACCACAATCGGTTGTCTTCCTTTCTGGTTGCATGCCCTCTAAAATGCCAACTTCTTTATTTCAACTCGGATATTCTTAACAGTCATTTGTTCAGTGACGAACCATACTTTCCTCCGGTCTCTTAACATTACACCTGTCATTTTCCTTTCCATTGCTCCCTGCATTCTCTTTATTTTAATTTGAGCAGCTTTTGATTGCACCCACGTTCTGCTCCACAGGTGAGAACCTGTAATAAACTGCTGATATATATGATCCTCTCGAGGGATAGTGGTAAACTGCCATTCATAGTCTGAGACTACTTCCCAAATATACTCCACCCTATACTTAACTTCCTAGTCATTTCAATATCGTGGGTCCGAATTGGCTGTCACTTCCTGCTCTAAGTAGATGTATTCATCATGAAGAACAGCTCAAACTAGACAAGACAGACAAGAGAAAGCAGGCACCACAGGCACTGACTCGCATCACAAGGTTTCGTTAAAAGGCGGAGGAATAAATGGTCAATCACCGGAAACTGTGCACGTCATGACTGCGGCGAGATAAAGTGAAAAAAAAAACACTATAAATACAGAAAAGTTCTGGTCAGGAGCAACGTCTTATTAAGGATATTCTTTCGAGGTAGCGGAAATAATCTATGTAGCAGATAACCGGCAACTCTCTGTTCCTGAATAATAATTTTCCCTACTTATTCTTCTTTTTTCACCTTGTCTCCACACGGTCGTGATGTGCACAGTTTCCGGTGGTTGCCTGTGTATTTAGTGCGCTAGAGCTTATCGTGGTAGTTCCCCGCCATTAGCCGCTGCGTG
This sequence comes from Amblyomma americanum, assembly GCF_052857255.1. Lineage (NCBI taxonomy): Eukaryota > Metazoa > Arthropoda > Arachnida > Ixodida > Ixodidae > Amblyomma > Amblyomma americanum. The sequence continues at coordinate 385,194,336 of NC_135497.1, read as the reverse complement.
TTTGTGTGTCTGTATTTTTGTCTAAACCCGGTTCTGTGCCAGGCTGCTCATGAGCCCACCACTCGGTGGGCCGGTGAGCATGAGCAACCTGCCCACCATGTCAAGCGGCATCTGAAGTAATCACGAAAGGCTGCTCGCGAAAAACAACCCGGATCGCAACCTAACCCAAGCAACCCAAGTCCCCCAAAGGCAGCACCTGCCATAGATTTACCGCCGCACCACTGCGCTATGAGTGGTAGAAAGACTCCCAGGTTTCTATGAATGTAGAGAATAACCAATTCTCTATATGGTGAATATTAACCCATTATCGCTATCCGAACTGCCATCCGCGAACACAGGATGTGAACACCGGAACCGAAGTGAAATCCGAAATGCTAACGCAACTAATTCTCATTTGGCCTAACTACGCAAAGCGGCGATCATTTTTTTTCCTTCGCCTTTTGATTAAACCTTCAGTTACAAGTCAGCGCTTCCGTTGTTTGCTTTCTCCTGCGTGTCCCGTCTAGTTCGCGCTGTTTTCCATCATGAAAATCCATTCAACTTCTCGAAATTTTGCTTTGCTAGATTAATAGTCTTACTATTTCCAGCGCTTCGCTGCTTACTGTAAACTGCGGTGCCCTTCCGTGGCTGTTGAATATTACCTCAGTTTTCTACATATTAATTTTTAGAGCCACTTTTCTGCTTTGTCTGTCTAGGTGCTCGATCTTGCTTTGCAGTTGGTACCCTGAGTTACTTAGCAAGGGCAGAAAAGAGAAACAAACGAGGACATCGTTATGACACACATATGAATGAGGCCAACAGTCAAAGAAACCAAGTAGCACAAGACAATTTTTCTGATCGTTTTTATTAGTGGCGGTGATCAGTGTGAGATTAATAGCGTAATTATTTTTTCCAGAAAGACAGTTTATTAGTAAGCCGAAGAAAAAACAACCAAATCCCACCGGTGCGGTTTGAACCCAAACTCTCCGAATTTCGCGTCTGAAACCCTCTGCTAACTGAGTTACAGGGCGGCTATCCTACAATCTGCAAATGGCAGTTTACTTAGGTATTCTGTATAAACTTTTATCTTCAAATCAATTCACTTGGAATATTTTTGAAATTATCTCGTCAAAACACGTTGAATATTACCAAAAATATCGTGTCTCCCTGCCTTACATGATTTTTGATTGGGATTCTACTAAGTTCTTTAAGAAGGGCTGTGATAGCTTCCCAGCCGCCTATGTATAGTTTCAAGTACATTTTCATATTCCTGTTTTACACCCTGCTTCTGTAATAGCTGCATGACTCCTGACATTTCGACTGAGTCAAATGCTTTGTTGCAATACAGGAAGGCCATATATGCATAGTGACTGGTTAGGCAGTAGAACCAGCTTATAACGAGCGCACTTTTGAAGAACGCTCGATTATTGCGAACCAGAGTGGTGCTACCGCCAAAAAATGTGAAAGGACAATGGCACTGCTACCGTGGCAGTGCACCTGGCAACGTTTAACGCTAGAACTTTCTAAGGTGAGGCTAGTCTAGCAGTGCTGCTGCAGGAACTAGCGGGTATTAAATGGAATGTCATAGGAATTAGTGAGGTTAGAAGGACCGATGAGGATTGTACTGTTGTTAGAGGTGGGCACGTACTATGCTATCTTGGATTAGCGGACAAAAGAAAACTAGGTGGGGGATTTCTCAGCAATCGGGATAGAACTGGCAACATAGAGGAGTTCTATAGTACTAACGAGAGGGTGGCAGTTATCGTAATTAGGCTTAATAAGAGGTACCAAATGAAGGTGGTAAAGGTTTACGTGCCTTCATCCAGCCATGGGGACAAAATCGTCGAAAGCTTCTATGAAGACGCCGAATTGGCATTGAGCAAGGTAAAAAAAAACCAGTATACTGTGCTAATGGGTGGATTCAATGCCAAAGATGGAAAGAAGGGGGCTGGAGAAAAGGCAGTACGTGACCATGGCGAAAGGTGTAGCCATAGCAGGAGGTAGTTATTAGTAGAGTTCGCAGAGCGAAATAATTTCCGTATCATGAATACCTTCTGCCACAAACGAGAGATCAGGAAGTAGACGTGGAAGAGCCCCAAAAGTAAGACGAAAAATGAAATAGACTTCATACTATTCGCTCGCCGAGCATCGTCCAGAATTTAGAGGTCCTCGAAAAAGTGAGTTGTAACGACCAAAGTAGGGTAAGGTATCAAATTAGCCTAGGCTTCAAGAGAGAACGGAGGAAACTAATGAATATGAAGCTCATTAGCGAGATAGGGGTAAGGTAGGAAGTAGAGGAATTTAGGATATGATTTAAGAACAGATATTCCGCTTTAACTGAGGACGATGATCGTATTGTTCAATCTATGAACGATTATCTCACAGCTATTTTTGCGGAGTGCGCAGCAGAGGCAAGCACTAGTATTGTTCGACTGGATACCGGCAGACTCTCTCAGGAGACGAAAAATCTGATTAAGAAACGCCAATGCATGAGAGCATCAAACCTCACAGGCAGAATAGGAGTGGCAGGGCTATCAAAGTTAATCGATAAGCGCGTGGTAACTGACATAAAGGAGTTTAACATGAAGAGAATCAAGCGTGCTCTAAAAAACAGATTTATGCTAAAAGTGATGAAGAGGAACCTAGGCACAGGTGAAAATCAGATGTATGCGTTCAGACACACAACGCAATGTCATTAGCAATATGGTTAAGATAGTTAAAGTAGCTGATAAATTCTGCACCAATCTATACAGTAGCCAATGTAATCAGGATGTGAATGAGATAAGCAGTATCACACTGGAATGGGACATCCCGTCAGTAACGATAGAGGACATAAAAGCCTTAGGAACACTGCAGAGGAGGAAATCAGGGAGTGAGGATCATGTAACAGCAAATTTGTTGAGGGATGGAGCGGAGATTGTGCTGGAGAGTGCTGCTGGAGTGTGCTGTGGCGGAGGCTAGCTACCTTGTGTACGCAATGCATATTCAGGAAAACTTTGCGCAGATTAACACAGGACGGGAGGGAAAAACACGCACACACACACGAGCGCGAACTTGAAACTGTATTTTGAAAATACAGTTGTAAGTTTGCGCTCGTGTGTGTGTGCGTGTTCCTCCCTTCCGTCTTGTGTTAATCTGCGCAAATTTTTCCTTAATATGTCGCTACACTAACTGACCCAACGTTCTATCCTATTATACGCAATACCTTAAGAACTCGAGCGTATCAGAAGCTTGGAAGAACGCTAACAGCATATTAAACCATTGGAAATGAGATATGAAGGACTTGAAAAATTACCGACCAATAATCTTACTTCCCGTTGCCTGTAAGGCATTTACTAAGGTAATTGCTATTAGAGTCAGGACAACCTTACACTTGAATCAACCAAATGACCAGGAAGGCTCTCGTAAAGGATACTCGACAATAGACCATATGCACACTATCAATCTGTTGACAGAGAAATGAGCACAATATGTCCAACACCTATACTATATAGCCTTCATAGATTACGAAAAGCTATTTGACTCAGTCGAAACCTCAACTGTCATGCAGGCATTGCTAAAATGGGGTGTAGAAGTGCTTTGTGCAAAAATACTGCAAGGTATATATAACGGCTGCACAGCTGTTATTGTTCTCCATGAAGCAAGCAATAAAATTCCAATAAGGAAGGGTGTCAGGCAGGGAGACACAATCTAGTCAATGTATATTCACCGCCTGTTTTAAGGAACTATTCAGAGCCCTGGATTGTGAACAGTTTTCGATAAGAGTTAATTTAGGATACCTTGTGAAGTTACTCAGGAGATGAACTGCAAGTCATTGCCAATGAATTAGACAGATGGAGCAGAACGGTGGGTCTAAAATTAATTTGTAGACATCAAAAGTAATACTCGACAGCCTCGGAAGAGAACAGCAATTTACAGTTGTTAGCGAGGTGCTGGAAGTGGTAAGGAAATAGGTCTACTTAGGGCATGACGACATCGCAGATCCGAATCATATGAGAGAAAAAGTTACATAAAATTTTTGCCGGAATTTTATTCGTGCGAAAGGAGAATTGCGTCAACACTAGCGACGACGATGTAGGAAGAGAATTCTCTGTCTGTGTCTTCGCGCCGCATATGAAAGCTGATGAAGACGACGCTGAGTAATGCACAGCGCGAGACTGTGTTGCACTTTAACACGAGGCCTACTCGGGTGCGGCAATAACCTAGCGCTCTCGAGCACTGGCCAGCTAAGCTGATTTATTCGTGCTGCCGCGACTCCCATTCTCAATCGAGGAATTGTTTGTTTTATTTCTTTTTATTTATTTATTTCACTTTATACAAACCTACAAACACCGGAAGATACTAATATGTAGTTAGAAGAACAAGAATTGGGTAGAGGGCATTCTACAAGTTCTCTCTGATGTTGAATAGGAGTTTAGCAGTATCCCTCAAGAGAAATGTATAGTATAACGTCTGTATCCTGCCGATACTCACCTATGGGTACAGACGTGGACGATAACGAAAAGGGCTAAGCTTTAGGAGAATGCAGCGAGCTATGGAATGGTAAATGATAGGAGTAAAACTCTAATACAGGAAGACAGCGGAGTGCGTCAGGGAACAAACGCTGGTTAATGAAATACTAGTCGAAACCAAATGGAAGAAATGAGCTTGTGCAGGGCAGGTGATGCGAAGATAAGATAAACGATAGTCTTTAAAAGTAACGGGCTAGATTACAAGAGAAGGAAAGCGTACCAGGGGGCGGCAGAAAGTTAGGTGGGCGGTTGAGATTAAGAAGTTTTGCAGAGCTAGGGTGGCAGTGGCTGGCGCGGGACAGAATTAATTGAAGAGTTAATTGGCAGGGGCCTTTTCCCGCCAGTGGTTGAAGTCAGGCTGAAGGAGATAATTGCGCACCACATGTATAACAAACAACTTTGTCCGCAGTTCTTGGTTAGAGCGAGCGAGAAGGCTCTGCTCGCTCGCCCCTGCAGTCAAAAACCCTCGCTTCATGCAGGAGCGGGGAGCGACGAGCGTCTTCAAGGCTCCTTGGGACCGTTCCCCCTTTCTAAGGAAATAATTCGGTGACCGAGAAAAGCAAAAAATCTCACAACACCGGTACGTGCTTCCAACACGAATGTTAGTGTAGTGTGAGCGCAAAGAACTTCTGAGTGCAGTTCTTCGGCGCCCATTCCCGGGTTGAGCGCCATGCCTGGGCGTAACCGAGCATGATCATAGAGGAGGATGAAAACGGCGATAGAGAGAAGAGCGCGAGGACGAGGATACGGTACCATCATGAAGGTAGGTTTCGAAAAAAGTCGTCTGCTCGCTGATGACGTCATGAGTAAGGTATCCGCCGCTCGCAAGAGATGGCGCTAGAGAAGCGCGCGCTCTAAGCGCTCTGGTCCTCCCTAGGCGAGGCTCAGCGGCCACAGATTGCTGTGCACTCTGCCCTAATCGAGACAAAAAGCCGTCCCCGTTCGGAACTGCGTGGTCCGTATGCGGTCGCCTGCGGTTCGAGTACCGCGGCAGCTGCGCTCAAAAATCTCATTGCCGAGAAGCGTAATCGTAAGCCAATTTTTATATTGTTCTCTCCCAAACTATTCGGCTCCACTCCAATGCTCGAGCCCATATATTTGTACAGACGTCGCCTTGTGCACCATGTCCCTTACGCGCTGTCTCGCTCAAAAGTCCATTTCGTTGCAGCTCTTTCTTCCCTTTATTTCCCTATGTTCCCCTCCCCACGTATACGCTAGTCTACTTGGCAACGCCTGGTTGACATCCCTGCCTTTCTGTCCTTCTGTTTCTCTCTCTCTTCTTTTCTTATCATGCATACAACTGCACAGCCGGCCGTGGCAGCGTTATTGCTCGCTGCCAAGTTCCTTGAGCGGCGGTTCGTCGTGTAACAGGACACGCCGTATGGCCCCTTACTATCTCGTTACAATCCAGCAATCACAATGGCAATCACAATCACAACAAATATCTAGGATCGCGACAATCGTGGCGGTGCCCTATTCTATTGACAAGTATGTCAGTTAGCTGGGCTAAGTGAGGGACCATCAGGTCCCTCACTTATATTTCTATCAAGGTTTAGTACGAGGTTTAGGACTCTTCTGTACAAAGTGAGATATCATTAATAGTAGCGAGTGGCACGAGTGGTTCGAAAAGGAGGAACTACATGACTAGCTCGAGAGAAAACTTATTGACAGAAAGCGTTGAAAGCGTTGGAAATTATTAATTGATCACTAGTCGTTTCGCTGTTCACGCAAAAATACATACAATAGCTGTCGCGCCGCAGAATGAAACCCCAGAACATAGGGGGATTACTTTTAAACAAAATTTCTAGGTTAACGTTGAAAAAAAAGTCATTAGCTAATTTGGTTTTTACACAGAGTCTTCTTTGCTTCATTGAGCCTAGCAATGTGTACGGGGCTATGGGAACACTTAATCGTCTAAGCCTGCGAAAACGACGCGACTGATGTAACATATCTCTGTTCATCCAAGTGATGTTAGTAGCTTTCTTTTTCGCTTTCATGGGAATGAAGCGTTCCATACACTTGGTGACGATGCCTTCAAAATACGCCACAAAAACGTTCATGTCGCTCGATATCCCAAGTTCTTCAAAAGTGTCGAGGCTTTCAGCCAATGCATCTTTAATACAGGTGCCGTCAGCATGAGTGAAATCGCTAAATGTGGTAAGAACGAAGGATGGTTTAGGAACACTGCACGGCAGAAAAACTAAAACAGCCTTATGATCAGAAATGCCTGCACCACTTCACAACTGCAGCCACTGACGGTGAGGTTCGACATAAGAAATACCATGTCCAAAGCAGGTCTTGCCTGGCAGGCTTGCAAACAATCTGTTTAAGCCAAAATTCAGGCTGAAATTTATCAGTTCTTTGTCAAAAGCGACATCATGACCACTTGTAAATAGAGAGGGCCAATAAATTCCCGGCGCGTTGAAATCACTAAGACAGATAAAATTGGAAGGACCTAGGTTGTGCTTGTGTATGAACGTGTAGATTGCTTGTAGGGAGTCGACCGATGTTTCCGAAAGGCGATAGAAAGCGCCAATCGCAAAATGCATTTTTTCCGAGTAATGTTTGCACCACACCGATTCTCTATCTAGAGGAGCAGGGAGAACGGTGAACTTAAGGTCTGATCGAAGCACCAGGGCGACGCCGCCCACTTTACTGCTTTTTCTGTCCGTCCGAACTGCGGCGTAGGCCAGCGGAGTGAATTCCGACTAAAAAATCCTGTTGTGCAGCCACGTTTCCGTGAGGACTGCTACGAGAGGACAGAACGAGTGAGCAAGAGACAAGAAAGCAGTAAATTTGTTGGTGATACCTCGTAAATTATTATTCAGTAAGCGAACGCGATCAGGCGAACTGGAAGCTGTTCAAAGATGCGGTGATGGTGAGCCTGTATGCCTGTTGGTACCGCCACGGTTGATAGCTGATGGTACAATAGATAATCGATAAAATTGGCTCGAAGATTTCACTATCGAGTTAGACATATGATCCTTGTGATAGCCAACCTTTTCGGTTAAAGGCATGATCATAGCACAGTTTTACCGCAGAACCTTTGTCGCGAAATGCACCAAAGACCTCTTGGAGCTTTTAGTGCGAAAGCACTCTTAGTCTCATCAGCACCGACCAAGAATCTTGTCCATCCGATCCTTCTTGTGCCGATACCTAGCAACAACGACATCATTTTAAGTTTTAAAATATCATAAAACACAGAGATACGTCAAAATTCGGCCCACACGTACCCGCCCCCTCAAATTTGACATGGCCGATTTGGACCAAAATCCAGCCATAAAACCATGCCCAACACGATGGTGCCCTCCAAATTTGGCCCGGTCAATTTCCGAAATTCGGGTGGTCCACTGCCAAAAAATTGGCTAAGGCTTAACTTGGCTAACCCAGGAATTCAGCGAAAAGCAAGGACGCTTGCTAAGCGTGTGAGGCTTGCCCATAGTAACTGTGCTGCACCCTCGCATCAGCCGTTCTATATATACCCACACGACCACGTGACTATGACGTGGTGCCACATGGTCTTACGACACACCCATCGGATGTCATAACGTGGCTTCACATCCCTCAATCAGATATTTTTAAGATCAAAGTTCACCCAATGTCAACGGTCAAAGGTGAACTCAAGGTCAGAGGCCAAAGGTCAAAGGTCAAACAAAGGTCACGGGTCAAGGGCAGAGATGAAGGTTTCGACACCAAAACTTTACCACATATGGTCATACGCGGCTAACATGGTTGGGCTGAAGGTCGTTCAAGGTCATTCTGCGGCCTACGCGACGACTGCTTTATCTATCGTAGAGAATATTTTCGCTTAAAAATAAGCTAGTGCTTCCGCACTATAATAGTTTTAACCAAGATAAAACCCTGACATTTTTTGCGAACAGAGCGCACATTTGAAGAAAGGTAGTCGGTGAAACGAAACACGGAAGGTTCAAGCTTGGAAGCATTTTTGAAGATCTGGAGCTCATCATCGAAATTTATAATCATCATTATGACAGGGCTCCGGTGACTTTCCAGAGGCCGACCGAGCCTAAAACAACGCTCGATTGTCGGACGTCGCATCATCAGTTAAAATAGCCGCAAAGTATTAGCTAATAATGTTTGGTTAATTTCGCTTATCACTTGATCAAAACCATGTAAGATTATATTGTTTCGACGGGACCTATTTTCCAATTTATCAATCTTTGAAAGGAGCCGTATCACAGTTCTCAAAAAAGAAGAAACTTCAGCCTGTAGTTTACAGCACCGGTCAGTGACCGCAGGGGCGCCATCCACTGCATTCACGCGTTTTTCTAAGTTACGGAGAAGTGAAGTGAAGGATTTGAAGTCGTTTTGGCTAAGACAAGCTTCCAATTCGTCATTTTGCGTGACAAGCTTGTTAACTGTGGCTGGTAATGCTTGAATTTCAGTTTGCACTTCATCAGACACCGATCTAGAGACCGGAAGGAAAGACTCAAGAAAAGAGACTGCTCTCAAACACATCGTAGACGTCTTAAGATCGGCAATATTTTGCGTAACTCTGTTCTGGCCAGCAAGGAGCTGAGCAAACAAACCACCAACATTGCGCTCACACTCTTGTGTAATGCGAAAGCTAGTAACCGCAGCTGGCGACCTTTCGGGGTAGGGACGGACACGGATCTGGTGTGCTTTGTGCGTAGTCACAAAACTGAGATAGTGCACTCTTTTTTAAATAAACTGCTATAACTATAACACAAACAAAAATTGCTGCATAGACAAATATAAAAGCAAACTAACTTAAAATAGGAATAACCCAAATCCAAAATTCTTGGGAATCAATTTGAATTGTGAGGAAAGCGTAGAATCTTGTCACGTACTGTTATGGAAATATTGAAGGTGATGGTCAATTGTTCCGATGAGTAGCAATATCATAATTTTGGTGTTTTTCTGTTGCTTGCATCGAGTAGTTCAGACTGCCATAGAAAACCAAATGGGGGAAGGTTTTTGACGATAGCAAAACGTTAAAAACAAAAATATGCAAGCCAGCCAAGAGGAGATCTGCTGATATATTCATTTTTTTAGTGAGTGCTTACGATATATGAAAAAGATGCGTTCATACACTATTTTTCACTAGGAGATGCGCTCGTCCAGTATGTGATAGTATGGGCTGCTATACAACAACGTTCACGCCTTATGTTAGCTGCCAGTAGGCTTCACCTGTAGTGGGTTTGATAGCACGTGACCAGGTCGCAACATGTCGTTCCTCCTTCAGCGTCATCTCGAAAGAGGCACTCATGTTCCCTCTGGGCAGCATTGCGCTGTGAAGCAAATAATTAGCGACTTCTTCATAGCAACTGGACTTACTCAGATGACCTTGACTTTACTCGTCAGGTTCCCTGTTACAAAATGTCTTTTCTTGGGAAGCGCAAGTTCGCCAGAGAACTAGCTTTTAAGCTGAAGGCTTCACATTTCAACGACCTTGTCTACGGTACTTACGAATAGGCCCAAGTCACGTGCTTTTCTTTTATGGCCTTGGTGCACTCATTCTTAGCGTACTTGTATCACACACCTCCGCACGCTAAAAGATGCTTGTGATAATACCAGTCATATTTTTGCTCAAATTTAAAAATTCGAACTTTTAGAGTAGCAGTTGAATAAACAGCGACTGAAAGCAAAGTTTTTTTTTTTTTGTCAGTGTACGGATAAATTCATGGCCTCATTTCTCTGTGGCAGTTTCATTGCTTTCGGGAACTTTTGCAGTGGCTTCTGTTAAGAACTCGTATTCTTCACCTCGGCGCTGTAGGCTTAGCCGTGAATTAAAATGCGAGGTGGTTAAGGAATAAGAGATAGAGCATGCGCGGAGGAGAGAGGGGGGAGGCGAGGAGGGTGGCCGGGTACCCACTGTTCAGCACCAGGTGCTGCGAGCACGAGCCTGCTCCTTTTCCCCACTGCTCACCGAACAGTTCGATGTGATGACGTGACGCGCTAGAAAAAAATATAAGCCTCGTGACTAATCACCCAAGTCAATAAATTTCATAACCAAAGAGATCGATTTCATCTCGGGGTTACAAGAGACATTGAAATTGGAATACAAATGTGCTTATACTTGGTATTCCAGCCTCGCGCAGAACATGGGTAATGTATTAGTTGCCGCTGTACTCCACCACAAATTTCTGTGCTTAACTCTAAAATCCCTCGAGATGCAGCTCTGGCTTAGTGGCCTTGGCGTTCCGCTCTGATTCCAACGTCGAGAGATGCAGTTAGGTGGAGGCGGAAACCAAAAACACCTGTGTCCTGATTAGCTCCTTTACATAACGGGTCTCGATTCTCTAAGCCAAGCAGCTGCAGCTCAGACTCGCGTAACTCCAGGCAAAGTGATAGCATGCGATTTTTTTCTGTTCCTTCTATCTTTCTTTTAGGTGATTTTTTTCTCACGCTGCAAAAAACACCAGCATTAAAACACAAATGTGGCTCAAGATGAAGTACGCGTGAAAAGCCAGGCGGGACTTCGCAGGGAAACCACACAAGAAAATGTTTCACGTGGCAATTTATTACATCAGTGCAAGGAGTTAGAACAGGTAATTCTGCGCTAGAGTGGGCACTCATCGCTCAGTTCTGTTGTATCGTTTCTTTTGCTTTCACGCAACTAACTTCTCTGCCGATGAGAAACCTTCACTCTATGCGTGATTGATGGTTGCTGTCGTTATCATCCTCCCTCAGCACAGTTAACGTTTTCACTCCCACTTTCCTTTGTGATAGATTACCACTGACACTCGGCTGGCGTCGACGCCACCGCCCCGTGAGCTTCTTTATTTTGTGCGTGGCAACAGTCTCGCCACCAGCAAGAGCTTGGAACATTATTAACACCACTACTAACGCCACACAAAGACTAGCGATTTTTTTTTGTGGCGCCATCTGACTTCAAGATGTTCGCGCATAACTCAACAAGAGAAGGAAATGAAACCTGCGGTTGCTGAAGTTCAAGTAAACGCACGAGCATATTTCCGAGATGATATGCCGCCTTCATTGTAGCGCAGATTCCCATAGAGGCCGGTTTCTTTCTTTAGAGAACCGCTTTTGAGCGCTGAAAAAAACTGCAGTTCGACTTAAACTGCTCGAAATGAAATGCTTTAAATTTATTTATTTATTTATTTATTTATTTATTTATTTATTTATTTATTTATGTATTTATTTATTTATTTATTTATTTATTTATTTATTTATTTATTTATTTATTTATTTATTTATAGCACACCACCAGCGTGGATGTCAGGCTCTAGGCAGGAGGAGGTGGTACAGAACAAGAGATCATACAGTGATACAATGTACATTCAGTCGAACAAAGGAAGGCGTGAAAATAACTTGTACACACATGCAAGTACACACAAATAACGCTTTCAAAAGAATTGCCCTATATAAAAAATTGCTCGCTTTCTTTGAATGAAATGATGGGGATTGTCGCCAGGTAAGTGACTGCAAATTAGTATTTTTATTTATTCCAAGTTGATTATGATGAATCAAATAGAACAGTTTTATTTTTTCGTGGTAACATTATACCTGCAGGGTCTCCAAATTGGCCGTTTACAAAAGGGCTGATGAAGATGTTTTCCAGCTTTAACAATTTTAAGTAAACTTTTCACATTTGCGCTGACGTTTCTCAAGTTTGGTAAGATTGATCTCTGTGAGTGGGTCCCATACAGCTGTTATATATTCCTAAAGAGGTCGAATGAAATACTTGTATGCAAGTAGTCTGATTTTTGTCGGTGATATGGCAATGGTTCTCGCTAAATATCTAAGCTGCTTCATTGCTTTGTTTATATCAAACGATATGTGGTCCCTCCATTTTGAAGTCTGATGCAATTATGACTCCTAAGCACTTGTGATAGTAACCTGCGATAAGGCACTATTATCGATTGTGTAGCGGAACTTCATAGGATAACTTCTCGCGGCACGGTCATGGCTACTTTTTTTTTAAAGTTAATACACAATTGCCAAGTTGTTCCCCAGGCCTGAATTTTACCCAAAGACATATAGCTCCTGATCTTCGCGGCTGAATATCTCATGATAAAGTATGCAACCATCAGTGAACAGGCGCACTTCAAATGGTATATCGGAAGCAATCTCATTTATAAAGAGTAAGAAAAGTAATGGTCACAAGAAAGAACCCTGTGGAACTAAAGATTCTACAGAGGCAGAGTCCGAACTAATTCCATCAATTGATACTGTTTGATGTCTGAATGATAGGTATGTAGCTAGCCATGCCAGCAGTGAACCATTTTTGAGTACAGGCTTTAGTTTAAAAAGCAGTTCAGTGGTGGCCCCCTGGTCAAAAGCCTTCTTGAAATCTATAATTATTCTCTATTTGGCTACCCCTATCTAAAGCTGCTGCAAGATCATGGACAGCTTCCAGCAGTTGTGTGACTGTTGAATCTTTATGACGGAAACCATGCTGCCGACTATAAATAACGCTCATTTCTTCAGCAAGACTGGAAATATATGGGAATGTAATGCGCTCAAGTGCCTTTACACATGCTCATAGCAAGGAAACAGGCCTGTAAGAGGAAATCACGAGGTTGTCTGTTTTTAGTATGGGGTAATTTTAACATGTTTCCATTCGTTCGAAAGTTGTTCACGTCACAATGATTTTTCAAATATCTAACACAAGGGCTTTGGGCACCATTCAGTATAACGGTAAATAAAGGATGTAGGAATGCCGTCAATTTCTGGTGACTTTCTAACATCTATACTAAGCAGAAGTGCTCGTACACTATACTCTACTAATAGATATATCACTTCTCAGAGTAACTTCGTCGGAAGCGTTGAATTCCGGAATGACGTCATCATTTCTGGTGAAAACAGAACAGAAATGAAGGTTAAAGGCATCAGCTATTTTCTTTCTGTCTTGTACAGGAGTGTAATTTATCTGGTGATCTGGAATAGACTGCTTCATTGTTGATAAGTGACGCCAAAGTTTTGCCGGGGACGCAACAAGGAATTCTTTTAGACGAATGCTTGAATGAAGGTGCTTGCTTTTTTTATGAAATTTTTCAGAAGCAGACACACATCATATAACCAGCGTGTGCCTGCCAGGGAAGGGCGTTGTCGGTACTGTTTGCTTTGTTTTTGACCTTGCGACCTGCACGGGCAATTTGTTTTGTCATCCAAGCCTTGGAAAATGATAGTGAAGTTTTATGGCGCAAGAGCATCTGCGGCCAAAGAGCGCCATGGCAAAAGATGTTTTGCTTTTCTCAAGTTGGGGTCTAAGACCCATTACACAAGCATTTCACCCTGAATAAAGCGAGCACCAGGTCAGGGGCAACTTGTACCCTTTGCATCAGCGGTGGGTACCCGGCGGCACTGGGGATCGAACCCCGCACGTCCCACATGCAAATCGGATGCTCAGAAACTAGGCCACAGCTGCGGTCTAAGGTTTGGAAGCATGTTTTACGATCTTCTTCTGTGTAATTAGAATTCTATACAGTGCATGATTAACTCTTTGAAGAACAGCCTTGACCTACACAGATACGTTGTTACTTTCATGTAGGGAAGGAAAAGAAGAGAACTATTGCTCGAACGCATCGAGTACATCAACATAAATGTCCCGTACTGACCAAAACATGTACATGTTTGGATCCTGAGGTCGTCGCAGCCAAGAAGCATTGCTGGTGAAAGTGCGCAAATATAAAATCCCATTTTCTGCAGTAACAAGCCAGGTGAGAAGTGTTTCTATACGTAATTTTTGTTTCGGTGGTAACATTTGCACCAAGTAATATTTAGAGTGTTCAAGAAAACTTTTAGCACCTTCTTGCCGCGGCATTACTATGATTTATAGTATGATTGCTTTTCGTATGCGGCTTGCACACTTTGGGAAATGCTCACACGTACGTCCTTCGATTATGCTTAGTTTTACTCACGGTACAGGTGAGGAGGGCTGCGTATGCCCGATATTTGTATGTCCCGTGTATTAACCGCTTCGCGAGCAGGACCCATGTGCATGTTTATACAAACCTAAGACTGAAGCCTATAGCATCAAAAGCGACCCTTTTTAAACCCACTCTGCCGACTCTTCGCCGACAGAGCCCAAAGCACAATATGATAGCAGTATGTGGCACTGAACGCAAGTTAAGTGTACGCACCAGTAAAAGCAAGATGGTTACCGTACCCTCTTCCAGTAGGCCGCGGAATATCGCGCGCTGCATGGACGCGAACGTCCTTCACTCGTCAGTAGCGCACGATCGCTTCTCCCGTTTTTGAAACTGGATGCCCCAGCGTTCTATTCAGATCGACGGAGAGCGCGACGACGGAAAGGTTGTTGGGTCGAGCAGGCCATCGGTACGGCCCCTGCAGGGGCTGGGTCCTAAAAGAGCTGTTACACATCCCCGTTGTTTTCAGCGCCACCACAGTAGCATTCGGCGTGGAATATCGTTAGTTGTGACTTCCATGTGGCGTTGCTTTCAACAAGATTTCAGGCTTTGCCCGGAGTCATTTTCCTGACCCCTTGAGCCACTTTATTGTGATGTATCTCTTGTACGTGTCCCAAAGGTGGGTGTTGGGCACTCCTGTGGCCTGTTTTGAAATCAAGCTGTTGTCACAGGACCTCACAGTGGGGACTTGGCCGGAAGCTCAGAAACCTCACGAGATGCTTCGTGCGCTACTTCGCCTTTTCACTACCGCATATATCGATAGGCGGCTGTCATTGGAGATAGTGGCTTGCTGTGCTAGTTGTTGTTGCATCGCGTGAATAAAGCGTAAAACGGCGATGAACACAGATGGGAGACAAGCGTTGTAAATAGCGCTTAGCCTGTACTTTTCTCTCATGTGTGTCTGTCGTCTATTTCCTACTGATTCGCATGTTCTCACTTCTTTCCCAATCATTGCCCATCATGCCCTTGTTTCTTGCTCTTATCCTTGCATTTATGATAAACCTACACGTTGTCTACGCAAACCTGAGGTGCTTCTGTACCGACAATTATGGGGACACATCGCTGGCTTACATCCCCTGCAGGAAGAAATCTCGAAAACCAAAGAACCCGAAAGTTGTTTTCGGAAATTTATTTGCAACAACCAAGTCTATCCACCTATGATGAGGCCGTCGCGTTGGCTGAGTGATTATGACGCTCGGCTGCTGGCCCGAACGGCGCGGGTTCGATCCCGGTCGCGGAGGTCGAATTTCGATGGAGGCGAAATTCTAGAGGCCCGTGTACTGTGGGATTTCAGTGCAAGTCAAAGATCCCCAGGTGGTCGAAATTTCCGGAGCTCTATACTACGGCGTCCCTCATAGCCTGAGTCGTTTTTGGACGTCAAACCCTTATAAATCAAAACAAACCACCTATGATAAGTACGCGGAAGAGGGAGCAATAAGGTCATTACTGCGTTGTTTTCATGCTATAGTTTTGCGCGGCCTAACGGCTTATCAGCAATGCCTTGAGGAATTTGACAGAAACAAAGAAACAATTTGGATGGCGTAGTTCCCCTCCACTGTAAGAGTGAGGTTTTGAAGTACCTTACGAAAGAAGGCGTAGTGGGCACATAGTCGCGCTCAGTTAACGGGCACTCCAGCATTATTTACACAAATCTCCGTGACACAAACCAGATAGTAGTGAGTTGAGTCAGGGGATCGAGGTGAACAAGGTCAGCCCAACTCGACGACAGTCCGTTTACATGAACTCGATACATGCGAGTCAACTCTCGTGGTGCGCCCTGCCATGTGCGACCACACGAGTAGTAAACCGGCTTTCTGTTCTGTTTTCCCCTGCTGAAAATGAGCGCCCAAGAGCGAAAAAAGATTGCGTAATTTGCGGAGAGGACTGCGAGCCAACCAAAATCATGTGTTTTAGTTGACTTCCCTGCCCGACTCGGCTATGTTTGCATGGACCCAGTACCCGGTTTTTTACCCGACAACTCGACTCAGCCCGTCCATGTGGGTTCATGCATACGCTCTAGACAGCAGCGAGATAAGGCGAGGTAAAGGAGAATCTCAGAAGCGTGTTATTTATAAGAGGTTACGCCAGGTCAAGAGTTAACGCGTGGTCAGCCGTGATGCGCACGCGTTCAGCGGCGCTTTCGCGCTCCATATAAGAAATTAGTCTCGTTACACAGGCATGTGGGACATAGACTTGGTAGTAAGTGAATAGCAAATCGCTACTTCTGATATAGCACCAACACGTAAAGCGCAGCGACGATGTAATTCGGTTTGGTTTAGTTTATGGGGGTTTAACGTCCCAAAGCGACTCAGGCTATGAGAGACGCCGTAGTGAAGGGCTCCGAAATTTCGACCACCTGGGGCTCTTTAACGTGCACTGACATCGCACAGTACACGAGCCTCTAGAATTTCGTCTTCATCGAAATCCGACCGCCGCGGCCGGCATCTAACTTTCAATTCGAGTGGTCGTGTTTTCGAAGACAACCATTGCGCTGTTTGCGCCCGTTATTCGTTTTCCTGTGACGCCTGCAATTACAGCATCAGCTGTGAAACGTTGCCATCCTCCTCGATGAGCTGGAGCTGGCTCTTCCTTCTCTTCTGGGTTTGGCCGTACTGTATGCCTCAAGCTGAACTTATTAATATTATCTCATTTCAAGGCAGTCGGCACGGTTATTTGGCGGCGAGTTCTTGGCTCCTTGCTTTTTTTCTGCGTTTTCCACTCCCGGTATTTTTTGCGCGTCTCTACGGCTGTTCGTTCTCTGTTAAGAAGTTTTTTTTTATTGCCACACTTACATGAAACGTGCTCTTGACGATTAGCTCGCTCATTCCCGTGTTCTGGTGCTCTTGGTTTCAAAGCTTCGCTTTCCACCCGCTCTCCAATAGCGTGTCTCGCGTGATGCGTCCTCGGTATCTTTAGCTACACGGTATTTTCCTCCAGAATCAGCAGTAGCAGCGAAATCAATCCAGGCACCGTGTTCCTGCAAATGGAACACCTGCCCGCTCCAAACCAGGATTTTCTTCCAAGAGACGTTGCTCATTGATGCCGAATCAAAGCCTTCCTTGGGTCTTGCTCTTTTTGACTACGCAGTGTAACTGAACTTGGTGTCATTCAGAAGCGAAATAATTTTCTTCCTGCGTTTATCCGAATCATAAATCACATTGACAGCTTGAGTTTAGTTTACTTAGATACGCGTACTTTTGCTGAAAGCTTGCTTTTCACTTTTTTTCATGGCAGGTGCAGCTTGCAAGCTCTTTAAAACGACATCAGCTTTTCGGTCGCCTTGAAAATGCGGCGGATGTTCGCTGAGAACAGTACAGGAAACGAACAGCGAAAGGCTCCCTGAACCAAGCATGACCGCTTCCCTCGAGGCGAGGCAAGCAGTTCGAAGTCAATCGCTGCATGCCTTGTATACCGCAATGCCTCAAAGCGGCTGCCCTCTCTGATGAAAACCCATGCATTGGTTGGTATTTTACTTGAACCATGCCTGTTCTATTTGTTCCAATTACTTGTGTTTTATTTTTCGGAAATTTAAACGCATTTAGAAGATCTCTTTATCTATACGTAGAATTATCTGCTGCATCGCAAAAGCAATACTGCGGGGGAGGGGGGGATATCTCAGAAAATCCGCATTTGCTCGATATGAGCTGGTTTCAAACAGATAGCATAGTGCAAAGCACAAGTAAAGTTAGAGAAAAAAAAGACCGAAACGCGACATTTAAACGACAGCGCGGGAATATCAAAGGCGCTGGCGTCGTATCGAAAATTCGCCTAGAGTAATAGAAAAAAAAGGGCGCACTTGCACATCATGTAGACCAAAAGGAAAAAAAATGGAACATATGCACTTCAGATCAATTTGGCGACGGGATTGCAAGTCCGAGAAATTCAGTCTGACTTGCTATTGTCGCTGACGGAGGCCTTCTGTGCGTCGGCATGAGAGTGATTAGAGTGCTAGTTAGTTTGCCTTCTTGCTAAGGAATAGCCTGCAGAGACGAGATAGCAGAGGATCGAAACTGTATGAGTAACGACTTGCAACTGAATTTATTGAAACACCTATTTAAGTATGCTCTTCGTTAAAACAACTGATATTCTTGGATGACGACAATAAATACACTACAGGCCTAATCATTTGTACAAAGGAAACTAGTCAGTGTACGTATAGTGATCTTCGACTATGATGTTGATGCTTGACTTACGTATGTGGCTCTCTTCTGCGCTGCCGGATATGTGTGGTCATCGCTTGAATGTTTTGAGGAGCTTGACCATGTCGCTTGCTTGCCAAAGAGAGCGATGCAGCCAGTGGCGGCAGTGCCGGGGAAAGACAGGAAACATCCACATTAGTGCGAAGCTTTGTGATGTTTGTTCAGGGTCGAAGCCACCGGTGAGAGTCCTTAATGTTTTCTAACGAGAGAGGCGACGTGGTTTATCCGTATAGTTATATATAAACACTGCAGGCCGCTAGCTCTGCTTAAGCATTAAAACATTACAGTGCATCAATAACAAGTCTTCGCATTTGTTCATATTTAGGATTTAACAAACAGGAAGGAAGAGAATTGCACTGTTGAATCCTGGCGGGAAAAGAACTTCTGAAAGGCTGTTGTACTGGCAAAGTATAATCGAAATTCGGAATGATTTAACCTCGTGGACAGGTAGGTGTTTCAGACTGCCGTAGCTGCCTTCCGCGCCTTGTCTGAAAAGTTCATCGAAAGTCCGGTTTAATTTGAGCGTATTCGAGAGCGGCGGTGATTGACGACAGCCAAGCGCGCTTGTCGCGATCGCAGACACCGCGTTCCGAGGTCTGTAAATCCGATCACCAATGATTTGATGATGTCAAATATAGAGTACACTCCATGGCATCCAGTTTGCCCAGCGTATGGGCTTTTTGTCTACCGTAGGATTCCCTTTTAGTTTGTTGGTGTCAGTTGCCGAGCGCCGTAAGTAAAAGATAAAACATGCCATTACTGATTCCCCTGCCGATACCGCAAGTGACAAAATGAAGGTTGTGGCTGTTCCGTGCGCCCAATATTTATCCCATCGTTTAAAGAAAATTGGCAGTCGAGTTGGCGTCGACATTGTTTTCTCCGGACCTGAAAACTTCAGCATCTGTGTAAGCGTGTCAACAGAGATCGGGAAGAAAAAGCAGAATGCACGATTAACCACCAGTGTCGCTTCGTGGAATGCGCCGGGGGAATTGCGTACTTGATCACTTGGACATGCGGCTAAGTTTACATTGCTCGAACTGGCAAGTGTGCTGATGAGAGGCTGAAAGAACAAAATTAATATGCGAACAGGGCTGTCAGGGGCACCTTGATTCTTCGTTGCCGAAAGAGCGATCGCCTGCGCAAACCCACTTGTTGAGAGCCGGAATTCAGGCTGCACAGTCATTAAAAGAAGCAGCTAAAGGTTGGTCCGCGAGATAATCGAGTCCGCTGAAGTCTCAAAGAACCACTATCATTATGTCAGCACCGCATCCATAACGCTAAGAAAGAGGTCATGCTTTTAAAGTCTTTATAATCTTGTTTTTTGTTGTTGTTGCAATTTCACACACTCTCATTGTGGCTATGGCAAGGCGCCTTTGCTTGTTGTTTTTAGGCTGCAAGTGCACGTACAGTACATATACGTTGCGTGTTCTCCGGTAAACCTTGCTGAAAGTTGATGCTCATATAGTCGGGTTCTTTTCTGCGTTCGTGTCCTTTGTGCTCTACTCTGTTAAAGTTGAATTATCAACATGCCCGGTATACCATCTTAACGAAAAGCTTTAAAGTACCTCAACATGCCCTATCACTCTGTCCATGTTGCTACTGATCTTCTCGTCTACCGCTTTACGATGTTTTTCGATAGGGTTGCTAGTTATTTATTTTTTTTTTTGTGGAGCGCGGCTTCACCCCACGTGTAAGAGGTGTAAGAGGGATGCCTGTTAGCTATTACAGTCATCATTGCCTGAGAAACGTCTATCCGAAAAGGCATTGTACTGGTCTCTCAGATCGCATTAGCGCACTTTTCTGAACTAGTAGGTTTTTTGTTTTGGGGAAAAACAAATTTTATTAAGCGTGTGGTTTATTCGCTGCTCATACTTCAGTTTCTGCCAAGTTCCCGAGCACGTGGCAGTAAGCTCTGTTACACCAAAATCTGGTCTTGTGAAACCGGCAATAAAATCGGCAGGAACCCTTTTCGTTTACTTCATCAGCAGCCATAGCTGCCACGTTCCGTTCGCCAATGCATGCCGAAAGCTGGCTAGATTGGACGCTGAGAGAGGGTTCAAGCATTGAACAGTGCGATTAAGCCAAATTACAAAGAATGTGGCCATTCGATTCAATGGGTTTTTGTAATTTGCATGTTCGAGATAAAAGTCCTGTCCAATTGGTGGCTACCCATGTTATTTCTCTGCTTCAAAAATAATCGATTGTCAACCCATCCAAACCTGCGCCTAACTAGGTCTATAAGAAATACCGAATTGTGCAAAACCCGAGCTCGTGTCTTGAAAAGTGTGCTGTTATGGGCATTCCTGTAAAAGCGAAAGCCTTAAATGGCTTATCGGCAACGAAACGCGATGTCCTGAAAAAGTGATGTCACAAAACCCACGTGGCCAAGCAAAAAAGTAAAATTTCTTCCCCAGGTGCGGGGAATTGAACCCTGGACTTACGAATTGCGAGACGAACCTGCAACCTATACGCCCCAAAACTTCATCTTCTCTTTGTTGTCTGACCCGTAGGCCACAAAACTTCATTGCTACTTGGCAAACAAAGGTGCGCCTAGTACAATCAGGCACGCTTATAACGGTCGCGTTTATAAGAATACTCGGTTATTATGAGCTAGGGCGGCGGTACCGTCATATTAAGTATTAGGCGAATGACACTGCGTCCAGGATACAAAGAAGCGTGGCCGGACAGCTCGGTTAAAGTGAACGAGTAGGTGCTAGAAACTCTCCCCGCAGTATAAAATCTTTCACTTCCTGCAGGGCCAGTGACCGAAGAGCATCTCAGGGTCCCTGTGACACAACTTCCTCCCTCCGCACTTTGGAAAGAACGTGGACAATCGGGAAAGTGCTAATAAAGGCAGAGCGTGAATAATGCTGAAGAAGCTGTTTACCAAATGCGGCCGTAAAAATGTATGAATAGTAAGGCGCCGCTTCCACTGGCACTGAGCACAACAAGCTTAGCGTTGCCATCCTTCAGTGCACGAGTATGAACGGCAGCGAACAATGGCTGCCGTTTGCCATTGGAAAGTCTCGCAGCCAGAGGTGCTTTGCGTGCTACGCTCTCGTACGCTACAGGCACGAAGCACACAAAGGCCTAAATGACAAGCGGCTTTTTTTTTTTCGACGAGTGCTTCGCTAGTTATTAGTTTGGAAGGTTAGAAGGCAGCAGGAATGACGCGCGAGTGTTCGCCGAGTGGTTTGTACATTTCAAGCACTACATGGCGAACTGTGTGGAGCGCCACGTGCGGCCCTTTCTGGGTGCGGTGACCAAGCTCGTCTGCCACCGATTGCGACGCGAAAGACCAGCCACTAGACATGGGCATCATTCAAGCGCTCTATGTCTCGTGTAGGAGGCGCGTCACAGCTTACACTGAGAGTAACTATGAGACCAGATGACGACGCCCCGGTAGGATCTCTTTATTCGCAACCGTGAAAATGATTAAGGTAGCTTCGATCGAACTGACTACGGAGCGCATTCGGAATTGATTCAGAGGTGTACAGATTTATGGACCCGGGAACGACAAAAGACGCAGCCGAACACCCACGAGTTCAGACACACTTGTAATTGTGACAATGTGTAATTTATGTAAAGCTGTTAGGATATGAAGTCGTTTATGATGATTTTGTTCCGAGGATGAAGACGCCGACAGCGTAGCGTCATTACAGTGAGCGAAATATGAGCACTCCTCGTCTTCTAAGAAGATCATGAAAGTGATGACGAGGACGCCGACCTACCACTAGCTGCCGTGAACGCTGCAACCGCGATTAGTTATATATCATCACCTAAGCAGCTAGTTAACAGCGAATGTCTCGGCGAGGAGCGGACGAGAGCGCCGGAGAGTTTGGAATGCGCAATGAAATCGGCATGCACGTATAGGAAGAAATAAGCACCCCTTGCGTCTGAATTTGTATATTTTGATTCTAATATGGCAATTCGATTTACTACGAGCCTCGGATATAATGAATGTAGTCTGCGTGACCCTCACGTTCGTCAAAAGGGGGCTCGACTGTATTCTGTTGAGTAGTGTGTCATTAGAAAAAAGGGAGGAAAGATAAAATGAATGAAAACCGAATAAAAAAGAATAATAAACATGGCTTTCGCATGCAAAGGTCATAGACAGTCTTCAATGCCCTCCTTAAATTTTTTTCTCATGAGGACCATGGAAGAAAGCGTGCTTCGGCCCCCTGTTTTTATTCAATGGGCAGGTTGCACAGACCACGCAAACTGAAAGGCGAGAGTGATTCCGCATGAAAGCGCAGTTTCATTTTATTTTCTTAATGGAGTGAGTACAGTTTTGTTCTTGTTTCTTGGTAAATATGTTTAACACTTAAAACGACAAATACATTTTTTCACCATTCCATGGTAACACGGGTTGAAGGCTCATTTGTTGGGACACACGATGATTAGCAGAACTGAGCACTGGATTCTTTCTGCTGTGCTGACAACGTTCTTTCCATGGGGTTCACTCAGCAAAACTTTCGATATTGTGTTATATCAGCACCTATCTTCATCATTACCTGTGCTTTGATATATATTCTCCTGTTCCACCGAGACATGTAAAATTTCGCTTAAAGGTATATCAAGCCATAATTCTAAAGGCTTTCTTTTCGCGTATCACGAATTACGACGACTGTCGAATTTGAAATTTAAGCTTACGCAATTGAATTTCTCTTATCATGGGAACGTTACCTCTGTGCGCAACTGTGAGATTTTTCAAACTCTGTCGTCCTGCTCTGTGAGCAGTATTTCGTGCTAAGTAAAATAGTTTGCGTTCTCTGAAACTAACTCGAAGCTGCAGCTCCGCGAGGCGCTTGAAGTCAAGCATGTAATGATTCCTTTTCTACACAAAAAGAACAAAAAAATCAGTTTAGAAGGAAGTACTGTCGCATCAGCAGCTCAGGTAGAATCCAGTGCTGCACAGCAGATAGCAGTTTGTACCTCGGTGCTGATCAGACACAGTTATATTATATGAATAGATATACGTAGAGCATAAATATATTTATGCCTGATGACTAAGCCTGCTAGCGCCACGGCGCGAGTCACACAAAGGCAAGTGTATATATATAGTAATTAAGGCACGGATTGCTGAATGATGTAGATTTTTATGATCCCTTAACACAGGCGATTAAATTCTGTAAGACAAAAAAAGGAGCCTGTATTTTCTGCCAAACCAAACTGCAAACTTTCTCGAAAGTGAAATTAAAAGCAGACAGTTAAACTCGTCAGCTAAAGGGCTACCCTACCAAGGCCAAGCAGTAAATCCAGAAAATTATGAGGCCCAAAATACCGTGCTCTGAATGGAGTCTTTTCTGTCTCCAGCGACAATGCTGTAATGTTTGTCGTCATTAAAATGTTACTGAGCTTGTTCGAAAGGTCCAGGGCCAAGTACACTCTGATTACCTTATTTCTCAGCATTTTGCTACTGCCAGCATCAAACGGAACGAACCACCTTTTTAGGAGTTATCATTTTAGGATTTAAGAACGAAGTCACCGATGTGACACTGATGAAAAAAGTAGTTTCTTATCGAGCGCTACACCTTGCCCGTGACGTCAGAACTTGAATAAAATTAAGGCTCCTGTGCGCTAACGTGAAGCTGAGCCTGCTCCCGATCATTATTTTTGTATGCCAAAATTTATAGTGTCTACCTGGCTTAGCCCCTGATCTCGCGCTGATCGTCCCCCCTTACAGAAGAAAGCTAATTATAATTGAGAAATAATACATCGGATCTTTCAGAGTTCACCAGCAATATATAGAGATAGGTTTTTTTTTAACACAAGTGCCGTTTGCAGAAAACAAAAATCAATTCTGGCGGATGTCAGAAAACAGGTTAATCGTGTTGAATATTGTGTTGGTTAAATAAATTGTGATAGTTAATTGGTAACTAGCACAGTTAGGACAGTAAGGTTACTGGCTATGGTTAAAGAAGTGTACCTGGTCGCTAGAGATGACCATACTTGTTTTAATATTTCGAAAACGCAGTTATGCTCAACCCTGTCGTGAAATTGGTCCTCGGCACCCTACCTAGACAAACCAAAAGTTTGCGGCGGTGGATCACGCATGCTGTCTGTCACCTCCGATATGGAGCAGCCAGCAGCGAGAAGCACAGAGCAGCAAAGGCCAGGTGGAGGTAACGAAGGCCATGTGCTCCTCCAAGCGGCCGTGCTAGGCTTTGTGGCCTGTTTCCATTTGACGCGACGAGATGCCCCGCATTTGTTTAGCCACAGAACAGAGCATGATCGCGTTTACAGAATTATGAACATGATTAGGGGAATACTAACATGGAGCTCAGAATATCTGACTAAAATAAGTCACCTAACTTCAACAGATTAAAAAGCTCTCAGGATGAAGTTTTCCTCTTCGCTGGTTGCACGACACACCTGTTTTCTGACCTCCGCGCAATTGATAACACTATACCGAGAAATAGTAGCTAGATGCGTCAGCATACCTATTTTCAAGCATTACTGGTGCGCTTTGCTGGCGCACCCTCTACGCAGGTTTAAAAAGGAAGACATCAATTACTGCTACTATGGCGAGAACTGTTCGACCTGCCGTTTGCACTTGGTCGCATTGGGTATAATTCAGCAAGAGAGTTTAATTCGCAAGAACACCAAATGCCTCACAATATTCTCATTTTCGCAAAATGAGCCCTATTAAGTTCCCCTGACCTACATTAATAAATATAATATCGAAATATTTCTCTGTTTTCTACCCTAGAAAGATGGCCCTGGGAGTAGGGACAAGATTTTCTTGTTCCAGTTACATAAGAATAGGCTCCAAAAGGCTGGTATTTATGGCACGCGTCGCAATAAGAAACGATTCGTTTGAGTTTGTTCGTAACGTTTACGGCTTGATTATGTAAATGTGAGAAATGCAAAATGAGAGAATGCCAGCACCAAGGTGATACTACAACTTTGGCAGCTAGTTGGTAGTAATAAAAAGCATTGTATACAAAAACATGTTTACCTGCGTTTTAACAATGAACTATGTACGGCAACAAACAAACTGTTATATTAAGTAGGTTATTGAAGCTAAAGCGTTTAAGACAAAAAGAAGATTATCTGCCAGCTTAAAATTCTAATGTTCAAGGAATGAGAAATATACAGGAAGAGGGGACAACTGAGAGACTAATGAGCACCAATATTTTCTATTTTCTACTGTTTGTAGCCTGACGCCGGACACCGGCAGGTCGTTCAATGTGGTCAGATTTACCTACGATTTGCTTTAAAAATGTATTGGTTTTAGAGATGTAACACGTCCGGTGAAAGGTTGTATATACGCCAGGGAGCATAGAATTGAATTTTGAAAATAAACGGTTTCTTTTAATAAAACAAAGGCAGCAGTCTCCGCAGTCACTTGGCGCACTGAAAAGAGGCCCTGAGGCATTCTCTGATAGCACATTAGAGAGTCCTGAAGCTTCGAGAAGCAGCCATCGGGCCGTGTACGTTATCGTAAAAGCGTCGGTAGAGTTGCCACACCAGACTGAGTGATCTCAAACAGAGCGCTAAATGAGCGGCCCTCCACTTCCTACATGCAACGCTTCTCGTTTATTTTTTGGTGTGATAGCGGAGGCGCCCATTCTGTCATAGAATACCGGTGTGCGCACTTCACCTCGGTCAGCGAAGCCGCGCCTGAAGGCAATGGTGACAACACATAAGCAACGACTAACGCGCATGACCTCAGTGAGTGCGGCGTAAAACCTGCAGGCGTGTGAAACAGCGAATAGCAAGAAAGGTTTTCCTGTGAAAGGAAATTAGAAGTCTACTCTGCATCTGAAATTGCTCCAGCCTTGTTGCCTGTTGACAAAAAAATTCTTTCAGGGCGTTATCGCTTGCAGGGTGTTGCAAAGCCTTTCTTCTAGTTGCAAAGACCTCCTTCCTAAAAACTGCTATTGCGGAACCTTTATGGGGATTTCGCTCCCGATTTGACGAGGCGATGTGTTTAGAACACGCAATCAATCTTTAAATGTAAAATAATGCAATTGAATATAAAATGTTAACGGCAATGCGTGCGAAAGGAAATTTCGTTACTTTCCGCGCAGTCTCTAGTAACCTTGCACGTTGCGCCTCGCGATCACTGGTCGCTCTCAAAGCGCACTCAAGTTGCCTGAGCTGTACTGGCCCTCAGCGCGCCTTGGCGCCCCTGATCCGGGGTGCTTCGGGACATACCTGCGCTCGATTGCATGAGTAGAATAAGCGTCCATAATAAACACAACTATTCGAAACCCACAGTCCTGGAGCTTCTGTTCCCGCTCGTCACTTCTTTATCAAATGTTTTAGCGCATTTGCCCTGCTCCAGAAGCAATTCAGTTAACCTTGAGCAAACGGTTATGATACAAAGATGTACTCATAACTCGTAGTGTCCCAGCTGCCAGCTAAGATTGCCAGTCTCTCTTTATATATAACAAAATATCTAATAAAACACTTTAAAGGTCCCGAAACCATTGTAGACGGATCAAGAAACAATTCCCTGCAGTGTAAAGGAGAGAACGCTTGTAATCTTGATTAATATTCCATGAAACACATTGTCGAAGATTAGATCGTACGACGGCTGCAACGCAAGCGCAGCACCAAAAGTGACAACTTTTCCTTTAGCCTCTTTCCGCCTTTTCCTCGTTGTCAGCAAGCGTATAAATATGAAAGCTGTGAAGGGGACAGACTTTACCCTATAGCAAGCAGGAAAAGCTTCTAAGAGTATATGTAAGTAAAATTTCTACATTTCCATACTTAGAACAGGTACAACAGGTGACAAAAAGCGATCAAGAGGTATTTAGTGAGAGAGAGTACCTTAAAATGTGAGTGTAAAGGCTCTTGCCACTCCGCAGTCAAACGTTTTCACAGTACTGAAATTTTATGGCACCATTTCATCCTGCTATTTCAGCCCACGTAAGCTAGAGAAGCATTACAAATACTATTTGCTGCAGGCAGAAAACTTTTCCCTTAGTATATTTATTGAGCGACTGCCAGATTGGTACGAAAAGCTCGAAATAAGTCCTCCGTTTGCTGAGCGAACCGTTTCTCTTTTTTTTAATTATTCTTTGTTTAATTTACCACCTGTTGGCTCAGTGGTTATGGCGCTCGGCTGCTGACCTGAAAGACGCAGGTTCGATGTCGGCCGGGACAGTCGAATTTCGATGAAGGCGAAATTCTAGATGCCCGTGTACTGTGTGATGTCAGTGCACGTAAAGGACCCGGGGTGGTCGAAATTTCCGGAGCCCTTCCCTACGGCGCCGCTCATAGCCTGAGTCGCTTTGGGACGTTAAACACCCATAAACCCAAACTTTATTTAATTTTGCTTTTTTATTTTACCAGACTACAGGCCCTATTTTTTTTATCATAGGGTCAAGGTTTCTGCACCACGTGCTGAAAATAATGGAAGAAGGATGGTAACATTAGGCTGCTAGCAGGCAGAGACTCTCACAATGAAGAATTTCGACAAGCAAGGGAAGAAGATGGAGGGCTGTGATGGTATCAACCTTAGTCAATACAAGCACCATATCAACAAATTCCGGCTGCTTACACATACTTGCCGCTTATTCAAAACACAGTACACATCACAATGGAGGAAAAGTTTAAGTTACATACAACCATATTCTGTAGCACGCATAGTGTGTCACACTTTCAACACGATACAGTGATTCCGCTACTAGTTTGTGTACAGTACATTCAGTTCGACACTTTTTTTCAGGAATAATATGCCATGTACACCAGCACAAACTTTGATACCTTGTTCACATTGGTTTATTTTAAGTGCTTCAGAAATATTTCATCGTTATCGACTTCAAAGGAAAAGTAAAAATTATGATTTAAAGGAACGAGAACGTAAGTGTAAGTGTAATTGTAAATAGAAAAGTTATATTCAGCCCATGAGGCAGGGCGATCTTTTTTATCCTCGCCGCATTGATTTACACGCACAATACATACGTGAATGACAATCTTTTCTCATCTCCACATAATTGTGAAGGGAACTAGATATGATGTTCATGTTTACATTTTCTTCTTGAATAAATCCACCAGCTTCTGTTTTTTTTATCAATGAACAACCTCAAATGAAACACACTGACTCCTCATTGGAATGGGGTCACCGGATTAAACACACGACGCAGTTTATGGAAAAATGTGGCATCACTGAACAAATATCAATTCTTGCTTTTAATACAAGACGAAATTTCGACAGAGAATAAAGCAAGAACAGCGGTCACTTTTTTTACGAGTCTTTCAGTGCACGTGATGACAAGATACAGATTGCACTCAACGAAGACATGTTATACCGGGGCATGCAACATTACAAGGAAATTTTTCTGGGTCTGCTCTTATCGTCAGTCCCAGAACCACTGCCATTTATTAACATGTGAGCTTTGAAACACGCGGTCTTAAGTCGAGGCTGAGTAGCCTTCCACACTGCGAAAACGTGGCGGGAAGTTCCTTCTCGCCCACGCGTACATCTGACCTACGGCGTCAGCGAACGAACCACTGCAAGAAGCGAAAAGATATATGTTTTGGCCCCTGTGCTGGCATTTTCCTTTCACTGTTTTATGAATGAATTAGCAAATCAGCAATCGATTCACAGAGTAAGGAGCACATGACCACTTCTGTGCAACGCCATTTGAGACGAGGCAGCACTCTATAACAGCAAGCAGTGATGAGATAATGCTCTGCACAGACTGCAGCCAAAGGCAATATACCTTGTAGGGACAATGCGTCAGCACCCGACTCAGAAAATTTTCTACCAAAACGATGCAAATAAGTGATTCGTTCGACGAGGCAGTAGTGCAATGCCGCGATTAGAGCTCAACGGACATTTCGCAGCTTCGATCAAAAGAGCGGCTTCCGTCCGTCACTAACAGGGAATACGGTTCATCTACGAATAGATGGGCACCCGAATGGTCTGCGACTCTTGGCCGATGCCGCCGCCCGTGTGCGGGTGCTGGCCGGGGTGTCCGAGAGTGCGCAGTGGCACCACGGCGCTGGACGGGGCATGGAAGCCGTTGTTGCGCTGCTGTCGGCGCACGCTAGACGCTGCGCCAACCTGGTTGGCGCCAGCGGCGGCAGTGGACATGACCACCGTGCTGCTACGCAGCGAGCCGCCGTACGAGCAACTGCGCTTGGTCAAGGTGCGGTTGGCGTGGGCCGTCACAGGGGAACAGCAGCTCTCCATCAGTTGTCGGAGGTCCACCTGGGCACAAGGTGAAAATACCAGGAGCGGTGAGTTACAAGTCAGGCATCATGGCGAATTATTCGATGCGGTCGTACTTGGAGATTTTGGAAAAACGCATTTTTCAATGGGTAGTTGTTTATGAGCGCTGTTCATCCCATACCATAAGATTGCACGATAATAAATATAATCACATATCGCTGGTTGGGATGCTTATAGTTTTTGCTATTTATTGTAAAAAATGCGTCCAATTTGGCTTTTGAGGTTGTCCTACCTACTCACTGTGAACTCAAGACAAACTTCACAAGCAAGGTTTTTAAAGTATTCGAAGGTTAGACCATTCATATAAATGTCTCTACAACACTATCTTACAATTAAAAGTGATGTACAGGAAAGCTGGACGTGCCTCTTTTGCGACCTCATGCGACTGTCTCGATCCTCCGCGCAGGTGTTTCGTTTGCCAGATAGAGTCCCTATTTTGGAAGGGCCCTCAAAAGTTTTCGGTGCACAGTCCGGGTCATCGATGTAAAGGTTACCCTTTTAGGTTTTGCCTACCCGAAATAAAGTTCCCTGGCAAAGTTTATTGGTCAAGAAGACCAAATTCTTCATATGAGCAGAGCAGCCACGTTGCTTCTACAATCCTGCACCGTCACTTTTATTGCAAAGCAGGTGACAGTCCCATGAGGGAGGGTTTATTGGCTTCTATCGGCTGGCGTGAAACCGTTGGTCTTCATACTGACTGTGACACTGCTTCGCTTTTTAAGGCAGGCTCCTGCTATCGCACCCTTATATAGGCGTTGGGCAACTCAGAACATTGCCACATGGCCCACAGCGTCGACCGCATAGTGATGGCACCTTGATACAGAAAACCGAGATAATCATCGTTCTGGCGAAAATGCGGCAACACGATGCGCAATAGTGCTGAGCGGGGGCCTGTTTTGTAGTCCTTATGGTGTATTTCGGAACCATACATTTTATTTTCGATTTCATTTGGCCATGACGAAACAACACTAGGTAAGGAAGCAAGCGGTCTGGTCGCAGCGCCGCCACTATCCGCCCCCCTTCCGCCGAATTCAGTCGACTGTCACATGAACTACGCTGCGCTAATTCTTCATGTAACCGACGCTCTATTTCCTTGCCAAGACTAGATTATTGTCGACAAACCTCGCCAGACGTGTATAGCGCGTCGTTGAGCTCGGCCATTCGACAGCGCCGGCGGCGGTCTGCCGGTGCAACATGTGCGCGGGAAGTGTTTATGCAAGTAACTGTTATTATAGGCACGTTTCAGCCGCGGCCAGTGTGACGCCTTTTCGCACGACGTACGTCACTGGAGGCAGCAGCCATTGGCGGAGTACCAATTTAATGGAATATAAAGTGGATCGTTGGAAAAAACAGCCCCTGCCTGACATTCCCAGCAATAACACACGGTATTTGTCAGCGTAATGGCTTCGAAGTTCAGCGACCAGGAAGTCTATCTTCAAAACTAGCACCACTTTCTGTTCTTTTCGTCAAAAACCAGATATATTTATTCATGGCGATATTAAAGAGGTACTGGCACCAATGAAAGGGCACTATCTGTCCTTGCTTGCCGTAATAACTCAGGAGGCTGTGTCTTAGTGTCTTACTTTTTTTTTTGAAGCTAGACCAGAGTGTCTTCGAAAGCGGAGGTAAAAAAATAAACTTTACCGAAAAGATGACGCATATGCAGTGCGTGGTAAATCAGTAGAAACAATTGAACATCTTATACTAGAATGTACCGGTATCCACCCGGATGTCAGTGCATGCACAGTTAGTCTCCCTAAGGTCCTTAAGTTCAGAGATAACAATGGTCATGCGAATGAATTTACGGCAGACGTTAGCAAAAAAGGATTGCAAGATTGGTGGCTGAAAAGTAGGGTCATGACTTAAGGTTACATGTTTAGGATTAAAAATTGCATTTAAATAGAATGGTGAATTTATAGATAACACCGTTAAAATTGACGGGTTGCTTAAAGAAATATAAATGTTTTTTTTTGTTTTTTGAGGGGGGGGGGGAAGGAAATGGCGCAGTATCTGTCCCACATATCGGCGGACACCTTAAAGAAATATAAAGAACATAAAGAACATAAATGCTACAATGGTGGCAACTCCCACAACCTCGTTTTAAAGGCAACGCTCCTATCTTTGCATACATCCGCATATGCAAAATAAGAGTAGGTAAAGCGGTGATACTGTTTCATCCTACGCTGAACCTCATTCCACTGGCGTGACACGTGGGCCTACGAGCGTGCCACATCGCTGCTTCTTTCGTTTCAAAGGGCGCCTCCATCATCGTCGCCACAACCACCGTCGACGATTCTCATCCACCTAGTAATATGTAAAGTGGAAATTCGTCTTTAAAGCTCCCATCCCATTCCATTGCAAACTATGTCACACAAAAGCAATGACGTAACATAGAATATGAATAAAAACAATCTAGACGTAGTAAATTGGGCATAAGAGCTTAAGTTCTGAACTATCTCCTCACCTTTTGAAGTTCGAGGGTTTTGCATATGGATATTACTTGCTACAAATACTTAAAGACTATCCAAGAATTCAGGAATCTTCCAAATCATTTTTGTACTTGTTTTTTTCGTCAGCGGATACATCAACGCTCAGAGAGACTGCGAGGTACTTCCAGGAATTTTTGACCGCCGTGCCGGGGTACTGACCCTCAGCAATACTTCACTAGACAAAAGAATAGAGCGTTTATCCTTCCCTGATTTCACTCGGACAGATGACGTTTCAATTATTGACGAACTTGCGTTTCATTTTGATGAGTTCACAAACATCAAATGCGATGTAAATGAGCTTTAGGTTCATTGTAAATATATTGTAAATGACTGTAATAACTCTTTTGTACAGCGAATCACGAAGAGCCGTGGATATCTGTGAAACACTCAGGTTAAAGTGCGGCTGAAACGAATAAAGAAAAAATCAAACTGAAAAACTCCCCTAACCTCAAAAAAGAAGTCTCTGACTTAACTTAAAAGCTTAAAAAACAAGTATGTAGAAACAGGTAGCGCTATTATGGTGTCTTATTGCCAGGTTACATCGCACCGGCACCAGACAAACTTTGGAGAAGCATTAACCCCATATCAAAACAGTGTGCGGTGTTTAATGTGAATGACAAGTTGACTCACGACAGCAAAGGAATAGCAAACCGTTTTGATACATATTTCAAATCTGTATTTAACAAAGCTAGTATCAGTTAACCTTGTTTCGATGTTACATACCGGCCTCCTATACCTGATGTTCAGATAACTGAAGAGGGTATTTTCAGTATGGTTCTTGACCTTGACTTCGGAAAATCTTTTGGCCCAGATGATATCCCGAATGGATTTCTTAAACGCTATGCAGAATGGGTATCAAAATATTTAGATGTTCTGTATGTGCAATCTTTGCGCCTTGGTCAAGTGCCGAGCGACTGAAAGACCGTCAGAGTCAAGTCGCTTCATAAAGCAGGGAATAAGCAGCACATTCAGAACTACCGCGCCAGTTTGTTAACGTCAAATAGTTGTAAAATCTTGGAGAACGTTATTCACAAACATGTCTTGGCATTCCTTGACGAGCACTACTTTCAAACAGCTGATCAGCACGGTTTTCGAAACGGCTACACGACAATAACTCAATTTGTTCAAACAATTCACGACTTCGCAAATGCTATAAACAACGGTAAACAAACTGACGCCATTTTCACTAATTTTTCTAAAGCCTTCGACAACTACTGCATAAGATAATCAAAATTCTTGAAAATCCTCAACTCATTAACTGGATATCATATTAACTTACTGCACGTAAGCAATTCATTTGTTTCAAGTCTGAAGACTCAGAAATACTTTCCCTTGAATCGGGCGTTCCCCAGGGATTGGTTCTTGGACCTCTTCTTTTCCTCCTCTATATAAATGATGTTCTTGAGAATGTTCCTGTAAAAATAAGATTTTATGCAGGCGACTGTGTTCTATACTCAGAAATAGAAAGTCCCTCGGATCCGGTGTTGTATAGTAATGCACTTCAGAAGGTTTTTGCCTGGTGTAATAATTGGCAGATGTCGGTAAATTTTGAAAAAAACTGTTTATATGTGTATTACTCACAAAAAGAATAAGCTAAGTTTCAATTACTCAGCTAACAGTATATTACTTTCTGAAGTAACAGAATACAAATACCTTGGCTTGTGGATAACTAACATCCACAAATGGAATATGAACATTGATAACCTAACAATTAACGCCTGCCGTAAATTGTTTTTTTTTCTCAGAAGAGCCTTAAAACTGTCCACATTCTATGTCCGTTTACTTGCATATAACACAAATATAATTCCGGTACTCAATTACAGGGCCCCTTTACACAAACCCTTTACAGGGACCCTTTTACAGAAACTAAGAAAAAGCTTGAACGGGTGCAGAAAAAGGCGGTTCGCTTTATTTACAATAATTTCTCCCGCACGTCAGTCATAGAACTTTTAAAACGAGCCAACTTGCCGCAACTAACCCAGCATAATCGAGTTTCCCGACAACAATTTATGTATCAGATTGTAAATAGAGACTACAACGTTGAGATCTCTGATATAATTACATTTTTTTCTGGGTATGTCACAAAGCAGAGGCATCAATTAAATAAGACACCATTCCGCGTAAAAAAAATTGTTTTAAATATTCTATTTTTTCAGGAGAGTAACTCACTGAAATAACCTAAATAATACCTCAGTGACTCAACCTTCCCATTATTTATTTACCGCCACTCTCTGCTAACGGCGCAAAAGCTTATATATCCCTTTTCTTATTTTTTGCAGTGCATTTTTTGCGTTTTTTTCAGTGCATTCTGTTGAAAAATGAAGTTCGTTGTAGTTACCAGGCAGTCTACATTGTTGTTAAATTTGTTCTGTTGCCTGCGATTATTTTTCTTCTTTTTTATATTCCCACCATTCTGAAATCTCTTGTGGATTGCAGTATCTGTAAATAAAATAATAAATTAAAAGAAATGGACGTTTCCCTATTTTTATCCAAACGTCCTAAGATAATCAAGGGAGGTGAAGCACAAACTTTAATCTCAATTCTAAAAGCAGGTGTTCAATAAAATTGTAATTGTACGTCTGTGTCAACCTTGTCTTATTCATTTAATCCTTTGGGTCCCCTTTCTACCATAGAACGCATGAGCAAGCCGAGCTAACCACTTTGTCTTGTCAGCTGTTGGTCACTCATCGTGCATGCAAATCATGTCGCTTTAGTTTTCGTTCATCCGCTAATCTATCGTCAGAAATGAACCCTTAATCGCTCTGCTTCTGGCATGACACATTGCTGGCGCACCGCAATAAAACTTTCATCGTCAAAGGGACGAGCTCAGGTACAGCTATAAAGCACACCCGCTGTGTGTTCCACAGCCAGTCTCTTTGGTTGCGCCTGACTCCATAACTTCTGCGGGGTGGGCCCAGCTTTTGTCTTCTGGCCTTGGATACTGCCATGTCTGACTACAGCCTCAGCGGTGAGAAGCGGAAACCAGCTTGTTGCTGAAACGGCTCTGCTCACAAACACGGTTTTGTGCACGCTTTACACAATTAGTTCGACGCGCCACCTGTTGACACTGCAGGGAAACGAAATACAGTGGCAGCGTAGCATGGATATAGCTGCAGCGTTTTCGCACGACCCCTTATTACGTCGCCATGCCTTCTAAGGATGGGCTACGAAGTTGAACAGATGTTTTTATCAGCACAGTCGGTTCTCCCTTTTTGCTCCTGGTAACTGGATGTCTTTCTGGTGTACCCCTAGGAACAGCCGCTACGAAGACACCACGTCGCGAGAATGCGCTCGCGCGAAATCTTACCTTTCTTCGTCCCCGAAATTGCCACAAACCATTCATATTCTTTGCCTATTCAGTCACTGCTCCACTCAGTGCGAACCTGCCTGCAAGAACGTAACCTGTTTGAACCCCGAGCGCACCCTGCCTCGTATTTAAAGCTCATATGACGAACAACGCTGCATTCATGGGGCGAATCTCCTTTAGGCAATGAATTGTACCATGAATTGCCTGTGCATGTAACGTTTTTTTGTCAGCATGCTTTTGGGGCACATGGTTATAATTGTAAGTAACAAGAACTTTCTTCTTTGCTCCATTAGCAGAGATTTAGAGTTTGCATCCAATCACCTACCACTGCTGCCTGACGATAACTAGCATAACCATGCGATAGGCACAAAACAGTTCGCCCGCTCAAACTACAACGGGAAGCCTGTTTGCCAAATGCAACAGTTACGGATGGATGTATGGATGGAAGGTAGGAGCATCCCCTTTGAAACGGGGTGATGGCAGTTGCAACCATGCTTGGCTTTTTTTTCAGTTTTGTATAACTGTGTTGTAAATTCTGATTAAAATTCGCCATTTTATTTAAATAAGTTTTCCTGCGTTTCTAAACTTATGTCACTTCTCTGTTTTTCAGCCATCAATCTTCCAATCGCTTAATGCTAACTTCCACAGCAGATTTAGTTGCATGACCATGTTATCTCCAAACCCTAGGGCCTCAGGAAGAGTGACTGTGCCTGCATCGACATCGGAATGGATACCATCACATTTTAGTGTGAAGTGTTGTGTTGTTTCTATAGACTTACCACACACAGCACATGTGTCTTCTTCGTTTTTTTTTTGTAGCTGCGCGTTCTTAGACATCCTGACCTAGCTTGACAGAGTAGGGCAATGCCTCTTGAGTCATCATAAAACGCTTCCTTCCTGCTCTGCCTTTTGCAGTATAGATATAGTTCTACACTATGCTTCTTTTCCATTCTATCTATCCTATTTTTACCTCCCGCGTTTTCAACCCCCCATTTAATGCTCTTTTTTCTTCGTCCTCATGTCTGGCATACTTACTGGTTAGCTTCCTAGTTCTTTCCGCCAGTGTAAGTCAACGCTCTTTCTGTATAGGTATTTAAATACCTTAGCTGCCCACCTGTTGTCGTCGAATTTCCTCAGGCGTTCTTCGTATAGTATTTTACTTTGAGCTTCCCGTGCTTCAAACGATGTCCAGCCCATATCCCCCTGTACTGCCTCGTTTGTGATTTTCCCGTGGGCACCTAATGCTGATCTTCCAACAACTCTCTTATTTACTTCTAATCTCGATTGAACCTCTGCCCTTAAGCAAAGAACCGCATTCCCGAAAGTAAGCCCCGGCACCACTATTCCTTTCCAAATAACCTCTCAGCACTTCATACCTGCTGTACCCCCATAATGCCGTATGTTTCGTTATCCCGGCATCTCTTCACCCTTTTGCTATGAGAGACTTTTCGTGCTTTTCCGTGTACATCTGCCCTTCGTTTTCCCATACGCCGAGGTATTTGTATTCGGCCACTCGGGGTATTTCATGGCCTTGTATTGTAATCAACTGATCAGTTATATCGTTGATAATCATCACACCTGACAAAGTTGCACTAAAACTGAAATATAGACTGTCTCTATCGACTCCACAGCAATTAACCAGATTTTGCAAATCTTCCTGGCTATCTGCAAACAGTAAAGCGTCGTCCGCATAAAATAAACCAGGTAGTCGTTGCTCAACAACCTTTCCGCTTAATCTGTACGACAGATTATAACCTATAGTTCTTCTTTGTAGCCTTCTTTTCATACTTATCATATAAAGCACGAAAAACAGTGGTGATAGAGGACAACCTTGCCTTAATCCTTTGTGTACGTCGACAGTTGTCGTACTCTTAATTCGTTCCTATGTTATTTTGAACTTTATTTTTAAGATATATTTCCTGTATAAAATTAATTACCTCATAACCGATACCTTCATCTTTCAACACGATCCACAGGAGTTGACTGTTCGCTTTGTGGTATGCACCGCTTATGTCCAGGAAGGCTAAAAACAGAGGTATGTTTTCCGCCTTGGCTATTTATATGCACTGGGTAAGCACGAACAGGCTATCATCTAAGCGCCTGCCACTTCTGAACCCATT
Source organism: Amblyomma americanum (assembly GCF_052857255.1). Taxonomy (NCBI): domain Eukaryota; kingdom Metazoa; phylum Arthropoda; class Arachnida; order Ixodida; family Ixodidae; genus Amblyomma; species Amblyomma americanum. Next base: position 385,156,662 of record NC_135497.1, on the reverse strand, counting down.
CTGAAGTTCTCCGAGTATTCTATTACTTTCTACTCATCAATGCATTTTTAATTACACCGCCTGCATCCCCAGCCTGTATATAACTGATGTTATCGTAATCAGTCGGAAGCATTTTATGTTGCATTTATCGCCTTTCCTTTCATAAATCAAAATTATTTTACTCTTTTTCAAGCTGTGCGGAATTAGCTTATTTGTTATGACTGCCTCAAATGCTTTCATCAGCGTTTCCTTGCCACTTGGAAAAATTCATTAATTAACTTGATTTGAATTGCGTCTATCCTTGTGGAAGCGCATTTTGGAATATTTGATTCCGCCTTTTTACAGTTAAGATTGGCCAGTTCTAAGCGGTTTTCTATTGTGTTATCCTGTGTTGATTCCACATTTGGGACGATTTCCCTATCGTCTTTCCAATATGACTCAGCTATAACTAATGCAATGAGTTCACAGCGTCATCTCCCTCTAACCAATTTCCCTCCGCATCGTGAATCTGTTCGTGATTTCTGTGATTCGCTTTACCAAGCCGACATATATGGTTCCAGAGTTTTCTTGACCCCCCTTTTGTTGCATCGCGAACTTCAGCCAGCCAGCGATCAGAGGAATGCTTTAATTTAACCTGGACTAGGACCTCAACTTGTTGTTTTTTTTTTGATAAGATTCGATTTTCTGGACTATTTCATCTTCAGATAACTGCGCCCTGTTTGCTTTTCTGTGTTCCCGCGATGCCAACTGACGTTGTTCGATGGGCTCCCTAATTTCCTTATTCCACCAACTTCGTGCCTTCCGCTTTCCTCTCCAGTGGTTTTCTCCTTTTACTTCTTTTCTTTTTGTACAAATGAGTAGTTCTAGCTGATTATAATCCCACTTTTCTATGGGATGTTTCTCTATTGCTTCCTATATGCCAGCCGCAGTTCTCGCTATTTGTTCCTCATTTATTTTGTGTTCTCTTTTTTACTTCTCTGCATTTCTAGTTTCATTAGGGCTCCGAACTGTAGAATAATACGCTTATGATCATTTCCCAGGCTGTACTTCTCCTCTTCGTCTATTTCCATTAATGCGAGCTTGCTTTACATCCCCGGCGACAATAAGCAGCATAGTCAATGGTCGCTTGCCTGTTACGGGATTCCCACGCGATTTTTCCCTCACACTTAGTTTCTCTATTTACAATAACTAGGTTGTGTCGCTTACGGAAGTCTATCAACAACTGCCATCTATCAACTCTGCCACCGGACGGACGGACGGACGGATGGATGGATGGATGGATGGATGGATGGATGGATGGATGGATGGATGGATGGATGGACGGACGGACGGACGGACGGACGGACGGACGGACGGACGGACGGACGGACGGACGGACGGACGGACGGACGGACGGACGGACGGACGGACGGACGGATGGATGGATGGATGGATGGATGGATGGATGGATGGATGGATGGATGGATGGATGGATGGATGGATGGATGGATGGATGGATGGATGGATGGATGGATGGATGGATGGATGGATGGATGGATGGATGGATGGATGGATGGATGGATGGATGGATGGATGGATGGATGGATGGATGGATGGATGGATGGATGGATGGATGGATGGATGGATGGATGGATGCGGCTGAACCCTTTAAATCGGGCGGTAGCTCAAGCCACCTTGCCATGACTTATGAAATTTTACTCTTGTCTTCATTTTTGCCACCAATCAGATAACCTTCGCTTGGTTATATCTACCCGCTTAAAATCTACTTTCCCTTCACTGTCCTTAAACCCCAATGCCTTGGATAAATCAGTCCCGCTGCTTTCCACTGTAGGGTGAAGCCCTTTACAGAAAAGTATCAAGTGTTCAGCCGTTTCTTCCTCCTCTCCGCACGCAACGCACAACGTGTCTATCTCGTGGGACCTGACTCTATATGTCTTAGTCCGCAAAACTTCCGTCTGGCCTCAAACAACAAAGAGCTTCCCCTACAATTGTCATACATATTTTGTTTGGCAATGTCCTGCATAGAGAGAGAGAGAGAGAGAGAGAGAGCATGAAAAGGAAACGCAGGGAGGTTAACCATATGTGAGTCTCCGGTTTGCTACCCTACATTGGGGATGGGGGAGAGGGGTTAGAAAGATGACAGAGAGGAAAACGCAAAAAAAGAAAGAAAAAAAGGAACGTGCACACATGGAGACAAACAAAGACAAGGCGTTCCAGTTAGTCTTTCACACAGGCCGGTAGATTGTAAGAAGCGCAAAAGCACTTGCACAGCCTTCTTTTGCGACGGTAGGTCCTTTCGATGTTGTAGAATTCTTTTTTCGGATAGCGGTTGGTCGTCCAGTTGGTCAAGTTCGTGGCTAAGGCATGCCCTCTGTACACTGTACTGCGGGCAGGAGCACAATATATGGCCAATTGATTCTTCATTGCCGCAGTGGTCACAGGTTGGGGTGTCGGACATCCCTATGCGGAAGGCATAGGCTTTAGTAAAGGCAACACCCAATCAAAGTCGATATAAAAGCGTGGCGTCTCTACGGCGAAGCTGTGATGGCGCTCGAAGACTTAATGTTGGATCAAGTGAGTACAGTCGCGTATTTTTTAAATATGGCTCATTCCATTGCGACTCGGTGCACTGCCGAGCAAGTAGGCGGAGCTTCCGTGCCGCGTCAGTTCTAGAAAGAGGAATTGGGACGTGGCGCTCCTCAGTATGGACTGAGCGGGCAGCGTGATCCGCCCGTTCATTGCCGATAATCCGCAGTGACTTGGAAACAACTGGAACGTTATTTCATGGCCGGCATCACTTATATGGTGTAACTAACGTCTCTGTGATATGGAAGATTAGTTGTTCGTGCGGTCCGCGTCGTAGAGGTGACAGTAGAGACTGCAGGGCCGCCTTCGAATCACAGAATATTGTCCATTTGTGTGGCGGTTCATCACCAATGTGATGAAGGGCAGTTAAGAGCGCTGGGAGCTCTGCTGCCGTCGATGTTGTCGCGTGGGTCGTCTTAAATTTGATTGTTGTAGCTTTCGCTGGAATGACGATTGCCGCCGCGGAGCTGCTTGGAAGGACAGATCCATCAGTGTAAATATGCGCTGAGTCACGGTAGTTCTCGTACAAATGTAGTAGCGTGAGCTGTCTAAGGGCTGGTGATGACAGATCAGCTTTTTTCGAGATACCAGGTATTGCGAGGTTGATTTTTGGCTGAGCGAGGCACCATGGAGGGATCGAAGGTCTCGCAGCCGGAGTGAAAGAAGCTGGCAATGATTCATCATATGCAGTTATCGTTTGGCTGAAAGATATGTGTGGCCTATCCGCTGGTAGAGAGGCTAAATGGTGACGAGGATTCCTGGCTAGATGCCTTATATGGGTCCTGAGTACTTCAATTTCAATGTGGGTCTTGACAAGGTGGTCTCTAGCGATTGCTATCGTAGCCACTGTTGAAGCACTCTGAGGCAGGCCTAGACAGATCCGGAGCACTTGACCCTGAAGACTTTGTATTATGCGTAGATTCGTTTTGCCTGTGTTGTTTATTGCTGGCAAGCTGTATCGCAGAAATTTCAGAAAAAGCACCCTGTACAGATGTAACATGGCACTAGGCGACATTCCCCAGGTCTTGCCAGCGGAAACTTGAACAGGTGGCAGATGCCTGTCAACCGTTTTTTCACGTATGATATGTTTGGGCTCCATGACAAGTCCCTGTCGATTATGACACCTAGAAACTTGTACGATCGGACCCGTCGTATTATTTGGCCATTTATCATTACACTGTAGTTTGCCATGGGTTTGCGCGTAAATGTCACTAGTGCGCATTTCTGTATGTTCCCAGTGCTGATTTCGTCAGCATCACTGTTTTCCCCAGAGCTCTCTCTGTTTTTTTAACCTTTTTCATAACTGATAAGTGCTGATTTGCCCCCTTACTGCTGTCCAGATATTTGCTTCTAAATTTTCTAGTTCGCTTTCTCCATTTCGTATCAACATTCCTTATATACAGGTATCCGAAAACATTCATAGACCACTGCTTTTCCCCCATTTTTCTAAATCGCTCCTCAAAAGCTATCTTACTGCTAGCTTTCCTGCTCTCGAACAACGTCCATCTCATATCACCCTGTACTCCCTGATTTGATGTATTGCCATGTGCTCCCAAAGTTAGCCTCCCTACGCCACGTTGTTTAATTCCTAACCTTGCTTGAACATCTGGTCTCACGCACAGGACCGCATTACCGAAAGTCAGGCTAGGAACCATCACCCCTTTTCAGATTCCTCTTACCACTTCATACCTATTGTAATTACACAGTGCCCTATTTTTCATGACAGCTGCCTTCCTACTAGCTTTATTCATTACATATTTTTCATGCTCTGTCAGATACTTAGCACCGTTATTTATCCACACCCCAAGATACTTGAACTTATCCACTACTCCTAGCTTGAAGTCTTGTATTCTATGCTCGCCTACCTCATCATAAATATCATGACTGCAGATTTTTTCTTTACTAAACTTTAAACCTAATGTATCTCCCTCTGTGCCACATATGTCTATCAACTTCTGTAAATATTCCTTGTTGTTAGCCATTAGCACAACATCATCGGCGTATATTAGTCCCGGTAATGACTATTTATTCAATTCTCCTTGCTTGAAAAAAGAAAGGTTGAAGCCTAGTCCGCTCCTCTCTAGCTTGGACTCCAACCCTTGCGGGTAGAACATGAAAAACACAGGAGACAGAGGACATCCTTGCCTAAGCCCCCCCTGTATCTCTACAGGCTCTGATAGATTTTTTGCCCGGCCAGCGCTGGCAGCGCCACCCAGCGGCGGGCAGTATCCACATTCAGATTGTGGCTATTAACGCTTGCAGAAGCAAGTATTCACTATAGTGCTGTGGATTTGAGGGATCAGTGGCGGTTCTTAAGAGGGATGAAAGGCAGTTCGACTACCCTTTCTGAAGTTAAATTGTTTCTTCATTTTGCTTAACACCAATGAAATTTATGGGCATGAACACGTGGTAGCTTGTCAATATGTGAGAGAGCGTGACCTCGCGAGCACTGCGAGTGGCGTCACGGATGGAACTCGCGCGGCTACGGCTGTTCGCCGAGCGGGTGTGCTTTGAGCTGTCTCGTGGTCTCGGACGTCTCGACGTGTTTGCCTCAAAGTGTGGTCTCCTGTGCTTGCTGTCTATAACGCTGGCAATAACCGTTTAAAAAATGCGCGCGCACAACACGCACACCCAGGAACAAGAATTATAATGGCGTCTGACTCTTGAATGTCTCCTGGCACTGATAGGGGCATACTATATTCAGAGATTTTTTCCCTTTTCCCGGCCCATTTTTTCTGAAATATCTGGTGTTTTTTCCCGATTAAGATGTATATCTAGCCATGAAGAGGCCGATTTATCCTGATTTTGTGCATTCATATTTGTTATTTTATGTCTGGAAGATTATGCAGCTTTGCTTTGAATTTTTTTGTTCTGTTCAGAGTTTTTGTTCAGTTTTCAAAGTTTCACTGCAGTGTTTGTTTCTTTTCTTGCACTGTACTCATAAACCAGGTTTCCAAGCCACAAAACTTGTTGTTCTTGTTAATTCATAGCAAACTGCACTCACACATTTTAAAAAAACATTTTTCAGCTGCCGCAAAACGAAAAAAATCGGACCTCCTCGCAAGTCTGGTTTCTCGTAGCTTAACCAGTCAGCTTCTTTCTAAAAAAACTTACACCACTACAGTGCCGAAAAGCAGCAGTGGCACACTTTGAGATCCATTTATGTCGAGTGAAACACATACCTGTCCAAAGCGCCATAATCAGGGGCCTCATTGGGAAAGAATTTTTTTCTAATCATTGGTTTATAGTTTTCTTTGTCGCGCGCCGAGAATATAAAACAGACCTGGATTAAACAACCCTGTATACCAGTGGGCGTATATCTGAGGGGCGACGAAACAGTTGAAACTGTCGGCCGCACAGGACGGACTGTGGAATTTCTCGCTCCTCTCAGTTACAAGTACGCACACAAGACATCCTGCCAATCAAAGAAAATGTGCTGCCTTGGCGGCTTATGAATGCCGCAAGATTATAGCTATATATGTGCATGTACATGCCAGCGTGACTAGCCAATCAGTGGCCCCACCTTTGACAGCAGGCCCAGCAGGCGGCACGGCACGTGTGCGCTAGCCGGAGGTGCATCGACTCGTCTTACAACCGTAGCCGGGAGGGGGGGATCCTGCACGGGCCGTCACTCACGGCGCTCGCCAGGTGGCGGGGTCCGTATCGCACTACACGCATTTCTGTGTTCACGCTTATAAATTTCAAGACTGCACATTCTCAATCATACAATCATATGCTGAAAGGCTAACAACCTAACGTCGTTCAGAAAGATGTGGATTGAGTTTTGGGATCTTTTTCTGCAAATTCGTAAACGGGCTTATTATTTTCAGGTTTCAAGCTGATAATTACTAACGTGGTGTTAATATTCATTCTCTCCTGATTATGTTAATTTTTTTGCCATATTTTGAGATGATTATGAGACTTCATTGTCTATTCCTGCCATTCCAGGCCTCCTTGCTGTACAGGCTTCGCGAAATGGATTTTTGGCAAGAGTTAAGAGGGGTGATGGAGGTTTAACGTCCAAAAGCGACTCGGGTTATGAGGGACGCCGTAGTGAAGAGCGCCGGGAATATAGACCACCTGGGGTTCTTTAACGTGCACTAACATCGCACAGCACACGGGCCTCTAGAATTTCGCTTTTATCGAAATTCGAGTGCCGCGGCCTGGATCGCACCCGCGTCTCTCGGGTCAGCAGCCGAGCGGCATAACTCCTTAACCACCGCGGCGGCGGCGTGAATTAAGAGAAGCTTGACATTTGTAATTGGGAGGGCGCATTTTGCTGCAGCTATTAACACGGGCGGGGAAATAAGCGAGAATTGACGACTTGCATTGCGTAGACGCTGAGTTATGTGCCAATCCACGCCAAACGTCCCATATGTTGCACTTGACCATCTGCAATTTCTTCAAAAAAAATCATGGAAACTTATCCTAATGTGCGTAATGAAAGCCTGAAATATTTTGGCCGAAAAAAAATTTATTCTTGAGGTGAGGGCAGCCTGAATATTTAGAAAACGTGAGAAACCAGGCACTGCTTAATAATTAATGACTAGTTGAATTAATTAGAAAACACTTCAAAACATTTTTCGTTGAAATTTCCAAATATTCTCTTTAAAAATAATTCAGAGCGTGCAGTTTTATACCGCATAAGCTTTTTTTAAATTCATAAAAATGTCAAAATGTACCATTTTTATCAAAGTTTTGCTCTCAGAAATTTTTAAACAGCTGTTTTGCTGCCCTGAATGTGTGGTATCTATAATAAATGTTACAGGTGATGAAACTGTGCACACCAAAGTAGAAAAAAGTACTAAATTTGCAAAAGTGCGTTTTGAGCCACAAACTGTCAGTAATTTTACCCTGAGGTGGTCAAAGTAAAAATACAAACTGTAGCGGGTTCGCGTAGAAACCTTTATTGGCTTTCCTGCCTGTAATTTGTATTGAGGTGATTTTTGTTTTGAAGGGAGAAAAGAATTTTTGAAGTTGAGCTCTTGGGCCGCAAGTAGTGTCGAAGTTCGAACAGACCCCCTTTGGCACGGGGCGGCCAAGAGAAGAACAAGGGTATTCAACGTGCTGTCTCGCATGGACCACGATTCGCCAGCATAGTGGCTCGTCTAAAGCTGTCGCTGGAGTATTAATGTAAACATTGCACTGATTAAATCAAATACAACAAACACATCACATCGGAAACAACCGGGCATGAGCCTCTGACGGCCACAAGGACCAGGTACCACGTGGTGCTGCTGCGTCGCGGATTGTTTCAACACCGCATCGTTCTGGTCATTTCCAGATAGGCGTCTCACAAGCTCTTATGCTGCTGATTACGTCTGTCATGAAGCTGACAAGAATTACAGACTGCGACAGCACCACGCCGAACAACTAGCTCACTGGGGCATGTGCCGCCCTAGCAACGTTAAGAAAATCGTTTCCCACGAATACCTGTTCGACTACTCAACGTTCCCATGCTTGCCTGCAGTGCAAACCTCACTTAGAACATGAACAATAGATTTCGCGTTGCTACAGTGTCGGCAGTATCGTGCTCTGCGGTGAAGAGGCATTAAGAGATGACAAAACTTGAGGCCAGAGAGGTCAACTTCAAAAATTGTTTTCTCGCTTTAAACATAAATGACTTCACTAACAATTTTTGAAATAAAGGCAATAAACCGTTCTACGTAACCCATTATTGTTTATATTTTTACTTGAGCCGTCTCAAGGTGAAATTTACGACTATTTGTGGCTCAAAACGCACTTTTTGCAAATTTAGTATTTTTTTTTTACTTTGGTGTACACAGTTCCATCACCCGTAACATTTATTATAGAACTAGACACCTAGAGGAACGAAACGGCTATTTTCTAATTTCCGACAGCAAGTTGATATTTAAAACAAAAAACGACGAAAATGACACAGTTTCATACTTTCCTTATTTTTTAAATATTTATGCCGTGTAAAGCCGCATGCTCCGGACTGTATCGAAAGGCAGAATCTGTGCAAATGTCAATGAAAAAAATTTTTAAAGTGTTTTTTACATTTTAACTTGTTATTTTCTATTGAGCATTGCCTGGTTTCTCGCCTTTTCTAAATATGCAAACTGCCCTCACTTCCCGAGTAAATTTTATTTCGGCAGAAATGTTCCAGACTTTCATTACGCACATAACGATTAGTTTCCATGATTTTTTTTTAAAATTGTAGATGGTCGAGCGCAACGCCAGGGACGTTTTGCGTGGAATGACCCTTATTTCTCCGAAAAGATTTTTAGGATATCCCCTCGACACACGGCGCTAATTACTCTCCTTTCGCCGTACAAGGTCCGTTATTTCCAGTATGTTCTCCAGACGCCCTGAATTTACGAGTGAACACGATTGGGTGATGCTAAGAAGTTCCGGGACAGCTCGCTTTTGCTTAGAAACGCCGCGTCTTTCCCACATGCAGCGCGTCACATAGCCGCGGCCGTTGAGACCTCCATGACCACCATGTGCTTGGGTTTCTGCCACCCTCGTCGCCGAGTAATTTGTTATCTTTAATAGACACATATTCGGCGAATAAATGGTTAGCTCCACTTTCAACTTCAGGCCTGCCAGTTTTTTTTGTATATGCGTTTCCATTGTTATCGCCACCGTCACCAGTACTTGAGAATGCGAACTCAGGTGGATCGGGCCCCTTAATAACTGCCGCTTATGGGCCAACTTCGCCGGATAATGCGTAGCCTCAGCATCAGTTGAAGGACAACACTTCAAGCGCGAAGTAACTGAAGTGGAAACTGGATGTTTACCTTATAGGTTACTACAAAAAACAACTAGAAATTCAAGACGAGTTTTTACTATTTGATGATTGCTACAACTCGTAAAGGAAAAAAACGATCTTGCAGGTTTCTTTTTCTAATTTTTTTTACGCTGCCCTATATCTCAAACTTGTTGCCTTATCTTGCTGTGTTTTATGAATATCTGCTTCAGTTGTTGGTTTTGTTTGACCCTGTTGTGAGGATTCTCACATGGCTTGGTGGGGCTAGAGCAAGTCTGATAGAGATTAACACAGCAACCTAGCTTTCTAAAGCCTGGATGGTTTCCCGCATTTAAGCAGCCCGGTACGGCGCTGATGCGCTAATCAAGCGAATGCAAGCCTCTTACTCCCTTCGACGCTGCGATGAGTGACAGTGATTTAGTGCCGAGGAACACAGTGGAGCCGCACGCACTGAAGCTACATATTTAGGGGCTGCTGGGGATAGCCTTCTTGGCACGTTAATATCCATCAAGAAGGCTTTTAAGGGCGGCTTTATTCGAGCATAGGGAATATCACTCTGTTATCCAGGTCCTAATAATTACTCCAAAACAAAAAATCTTATGCAAAATTGTTTCCTATTTTCATTCAAGGTACTTTGCGATGCTGTTTTACGAGTACATTGCTCCGATTTGGGTAAATTTCCAGCCGAAGCGGACAAACTTAACCACTCATGAAACGATGAAGATCAGCACGTAATAAAATTTTATCAGAGAAATATTCTATAGTTTGAGAGAAAAATTATTGCTGCACGAAAACAACCGCGTAAAAAAATTTTAGTCCGCTCGTAATCGGAATAAAAATCCAAGCTTATTCTGCAGCCCTCTACTTGGCGCTCCTTACTGCCAGAGTCTTTCGCGCCTAAACACAGAATAATCGAACGTCTCGGTCTGCTAAAGAAGACGCAAACTGTAGGGATCTGCAGTTCTGTCATTACTAAGAAGCCACTTTCTCAACATATTCTAGACATTGAAGCTACCACCTCTTCTACGGAGAAGACCCTGAACGCGCACGAATTTTGCTGCCAAATACTCATTCACAGCAAGGCATTACCTATATAGTTTAATAGCAGCCTAAACGATTAACTCATATTTATCAAACAGTGCTAAGCAAATTGGGTCGTATGCACATTGCGCTGCTCGGAGGTAGACGTAAGAGCGTCTCTCCAAAGAACGTAATGATGGAAAACGAGGAGGGCGATACTTGGCAATTCAAGAAGATTCCGGCGCCGCAAGAGGGGCTGCAAAGAGATACTCAAGTATCTTAATTAGTAGCAGATCAACAGCCACTTCAAATCCGCCCGGTGTGCTACTGCCTGTTACAGAGTATGCTGCCGTTTTCCTCGTTGATGTGCAATGCGCAAGCAACGATTACGGCGTGCATAACAGATTGGTCTTTTTTTTTGCGCTCTAGAAACGCGGGGTAATGAATTAGCTACAGGAATTCGAGCGCTTTCACTACCGAACAAAGGTAAATCTGTGTTGACCCTCATGCCATAAAATTTCCCATCCGCTCTAAACGAATGAGCGTTCAGGTGTGCTTGCTAAATCGGCGAAGAGGTGGCTTGTGCAATGACAGCGCTCTGCCTGCAGGTTTCAAATGCGTTTCGATTGCGATCAAGTTATGGTGCTTCATGGGCGAACGTTTTAGTGCGATGCTCACATACGAAATAAATCTGAATAAAGTGAAAAGAGGGCTTTACACAGAATTTGTCATGCATCACGCCTTGCGCTACACTTTTCCGATGGGCAATATTAGTAATTACTTTCTTCTCCTTAAAGAATTCTGCGAGCTAGAACCAAGGTCAACTACACGAATGTGTCAGCTGAAGGAATGCATGTAAATAAGTGTGACTCTCTATGCGCACTGCTTGTTTGACGTTCACAAATATAGATATTTTTAAACTACGCTATCCTCGATTAGATTGCACGTTAGTCATTAAATATAAGGTGACGCCCCAGGTGCATCGCCGAGTGTATGTAAGGGCCGTGCTAAATAGGTAGTGTTTAAGTGGTCTCTATCGGCTACTGCAGCCGCTCATCGATCTTTTTCCTTTTCCTTTGCCTACACAGCCAGTGTGCGTGCCTAACAGATTCAGAAGAATAAAGCGACGGCAGAGAGCAGAGATGAGCTTATTCACGATTCCAGTTTTGGAAACATACGCCGCAACGCACGAGAAAACAAACAAAGACTTCGGTGAAACCATTATCGTGTGACCCACTTCCAAGCCCCCATTTTTACTCTCGTGTAGCGTTAGAAAAATAAAGAGGAAGCCGAGTCACGCCATATATCAGCACGATCCCGCAACAACATTATCAATTTACTGAAAATTTGGAAATGCAGTTCTTGTGGACTCCAACGAAAGGAGGCCGAATCCAGGCTCATTGTTCACTAAAATGCTGTACGATATTTCAGGTGCACTGGCCTGTGGGAAGAAGCGTGACCACTACGCGTCTCATCAAGACCAGATAACCACACCCGCTAGCAGGGAGTATGCCATAAATTAAGACATGACCTTTACGGCGATTTGTGCGAGTGACCCGTAAAAATGTGGTTTATTCAGTGAGATATCCAGAGCAATATTTAACTCACAAAATTCGAGTACCGCTTCTTTACCTTCCGTGCTAAATCAAGACCTCTTACCGGCTGCCGCATTCGGTGGAAAGCAAATTTTGTCATTTACGAACTAAACTCTGCCTATAGCGCTATTTTGCGTGCCTTTCGAACAAGCAGCGGAATGCAGAGGGATCCTTAGGGCTAACCTGTCTGCATGCCGGCTCGCACGTCGGTATTAATGCTTTGATTCACGTCGAATGCGTCTGATACCCCCGCCACACGGCAAACTTAATGTCATTCCATCTGAATGCCATTCGATGCATCGAATGTCATTCGGTCTCCTTTGGTGCGATATGGTAAAAAATAATGTCATTCGAAAATGATGGCAATGAAGATCAGTGAAAATAAAATAGAACAATTGAAAGACATCAGCGCGCATAAAAGATGGTTGAAATTATGTTGTGTTTCAAAAGCAGGTGAGGACATTTATGTATAATAATATAAGCTTAAAATATTATTTCTGGCAATTCTACAGCACTTTAGGCATTAAAAGCCAAGCCAAGTAACAATTCGACCACAAATCCGATAAACGTAAATAAACAAAATGGCTGACGCGGAGGCGCGCGGAGCGTGGAAATGACTTCCAAACGGTGAAGTGCTCAGTTACATCTTTAAGTACTTCCGAGCTAAACGAACATGAAACGCCAACCAACAAGACACACGCAACCCAAAATGGTCGGCGGTCACGGGAAAGGCCCTGCTTCGCGGTCGGACGCTGCCGTTGGCTGCTGCTGGGACCAAGAGTAGCAACTATCCACGACAGCTTCTAGTGTCAAGAGGTTCGCACCAAAATTCATATTTCTTTAGCAGAACTAAATAAATACAATTTCTAACTTTGGCAGTGCGCATGCTATTTTTTTTTTTGCGTCGCTTGTTTCTGCTGCATATCTGGTGTCCAGATTACACATTCGGTTCAAGATCGAATGCGAATGAGTTCCCCAAACTCATTCGATGGCGAATGCCATTTCAACCTAATTACATTAAATATTCCCGTGTAGGAGCCGATTGGTGGCATTAGGTGCTAATCTCATTCGGTGGGAATGACATTAAATTTGGCGTGTGGCAGGGGTGGCGCCGACACTCAGAATCGACCCCAGAACGGCCACTCTGAATGTTTGCGACCCTTGTGAAAGCGCTTATTTTCAAAACATGTGAAATCAAGCGTACTCTACAGTGCTCTTGACGTCTCTCGTTGCGAGCAACCGATACTTCGATTGCAAGGCTTACTGGATAGGGTTTTTGTATGCGAAGAAAGAAACGATGCAGGCAGGTTACTGCTGATGCAATTTCGGGGAAATCCATAACAGGACTTCTTGCAACCTATCTCTCCGCTTCATTCTAAAAAGGAAGCACACAGTCCTTTTTTCGGATGCCATCTTCGATGCAACAGAGTGGAGTGAAAGAATACAAGAACGAATTTCAAGGAATCTTAGCAAATGTTTGCTAAACTGAAATGAGCAAGCACTCTGCTAATTTCACGCGCTCTAAGTGAATTAATGCACTCAAGTGGCTCTTAAACGCAGCTGCCTCGCACAAATTTTAATTCTAAGCGTTTATGTGATGTTTATAGCTTTTTTCAAAAGTAAAACGCCTAAGTAGCTTTCTTCTAGGACACAGAGTCGGGCTTTTGTAGCATCCGTGGAAGTCCTAACTTATTGGCGGCGCGAGAACTATTCCTCCTCTCTTCTTCAAAAGGCTTCGAGTGTTCACGATGCACTATGAGCCACCCAGCATGGCTCAGCCGGAAATGCCTTGGGCTCTTTACTTTGCGCAAAGGCTCTACTTGGCACATTTGATTAAATGCGCTGAACTTCCGTATTTAACACTGCCAATTTCTTGAAATGGGTAAGTTCGTTCATGACTTTATATACCGTTTTAAGCACAAATGGATGTCGGGTCGGAAATGGTTTCAGTTTCTGTAGTCACAACAATGCCCATCTATAACAGATATTCTCGTTGCATTTTCGTCGAAAACAAGTTTTTTTCCGTGATTTGTTACTGAGATTAAGATGGACACAAGCGTGGATGGCAACACAATCCTCTACTTCTCCGCCAGGTGCCTAGCAATACCAAAATGACGGCAGAGTGGAATTGCCAAATATGGCGCTCCGAAGTGTTGCAAATTAGCAGCGTCGATATTAAAGTCTTCCAAGTTTCGGGGGAGAGTAATTACTTCACACATAGCGAAAGCCGGCATTTTTACAAGGAAAAAGCACATTAGTGCTTCCCAAAATGATAGCTCAGTTGAAAAATGCAATCCTAAAAATAATTTAGGCGAATAACATACGCAATGCATAATACGAAGTTTCAGCAGGCGAGGGATTGCAAAAAAATTTCGGTTGAGTGAAAATGACATTCCAGTGACTTCGCTCAAAGGATATTTTACTGCATACTCTTGCCATAAGTTGGTATGTGAGATAAACAAGTTGCTTTCACATTAGTAATGACCTGTTCAGAAATTACGATGTTTGACTGTATTATCGGAGCAATAATATCTTCTAATATATTAGGCATCGGCACAACATCTCCTCAGAAATTAAATCTGTGGAGTGCACATACATGGCAGTGTGGGGTCCAGGAGCACGCAATTTGCTCTCTTCAAAAGTCGCCCTATTTTTCAGCTGTGGCTCCCGCTTCCTGTCCACTATTTAGTTTTGTTGCATGTCAGTCCGACAACACAGAACACAGCTCAATTCAGGGGCAGCTTATCAAAAGAAAAAAGCAAGCACATTTGCGTGCATTGCAAGAGGACTCAGCCCAGTCAGGAAAATGTCGCTGCGACTTTTTGTCAACATTTCCAAGAACTGACAACATTTTATTCATTGTTATATAATTATTCCTACCATGTCGTTGAATTTAGCTGTAACTAGAAGCTCTTTCTTCAATACTGACCCTATACCGATGGTGTCATCTTTCCAATTTGGCCTCAAGACCCTAAACTGCGCGGACAGCTCTCGGTGTTTTGCCGCAGTCAACACGGGAATCCAAGATTGGGTCGCATCATTTGCTGCGGTGAAATTTTGTGGGGCCAGATTGAAAACGGCAGAGGAAATATGAAACTATTTCTTCGGAAGGGGTGAAAGGAGCAGACCTTTAGCAAAATTGCGCTCAAAAATAGGATGTTGAAGTTAAACAGGTTCGTACATGTAGGCAAATCTTGGGATAGCTGGGAAGACAAGCGATGCAGCTTTTATAATGATTGCTCTGTTTAAGCTTTATTCAGCAAGAAGCCACCACTGGCATACTCCACAAATGTGAAATTTTCTGCTTCGACGAGAAATTGGGAGAAGGTTGCGATCAGAAGCCTTTAAAACCTGCACCTAAATCGAAGCAGCGTGCCCTCCTTTGTCCTTGATGTTGGAGATGCCAGGGCCTTCTCAAAAGATGGCATAGTTAAAGGCATTTATTGCACAAATCTTAGAAGCATTTTTTCTCTTGAAAATGCATCATGAAACTATTATGAGCACTCTACAGTAAAACATCAACTACTTCGTCATGCCGGTGTAACAAAATGTGTGGTGACTTTATGCTTGCGTTTTTATGATCCGCAACCTCGGAATGACAAGAAGTTGCTTAGATGAACGTGCAGCCGCCTTAACGATCCTTTAAGAGACGTTGTAATTCCGTCACAGTAGCCAAACATCAAATTGCGCTTTATTATGCGGTTTGTATGATGTAGCTATAGTAATTACCGTAAACTGAGGCGGGTATCGGTTCGTAATGAAGGCATGACAACTTATCCTGTTAAAACCATGAAATGTTCCGCATTATTTTACTCAGTATGGTACCAGTTAGTTTTTTTTTACTTTTTTTTACAAGTTGATGCATTTTAAGCCTGGTCCTATATTTTTCTTTCTCGATCTTTTAACCTCACAAAATTCATCTCACAGTGTTGAGAAAGCATCACCTTTAAGTGCGTGGTGTGACGTAGGTGATACACAGAGTTTTCGTCGAACTGTTCTGAAAATTCATAAATATAGTGTCACAGAAAGGAAAAGATACTAGCAGAAACTATCAGCCTAGTCGGTTGTCGTCAGTACTCAGAACATGTTCAATGGCTAGCTCATTTATTTTTCCTTATTATCGTTTTCATTAGCACAGTAAAGTGGTCATAAGGTCAATACCGAGTTCGCAGCAGTGGAAAAAAGAAGGCATAATAACTTTTTGAATTCAAGAAAGAACAGTGTCCTAGAGCAACTGAAGCGCAAGTCAATGTGGTGGTTTGTTCGCGCACAAAAAGGAAACAGTGCATTGGGTCCGTAGAAAGTAAAGCTTGTATGCAACGTCCACTTTAGACTGGGTGCAATTTCCCTCCGCTATTTCAACATCCCCCACACATTCGCTTGTTTATTAGTTTCAAAAACGACGGCTACCTACTTGCCGACGGCTGCCCTTTTCTCGCGCCTCTTATCCTGTTATTGTCATCCTCTCGGCAACTTCCGAGTTTAGAATGCGAGTACCGTTCTTGTATATGCTACGCGTGTTGAATGGGCGTGTAGTGATGTCCTTTGATGTTCCCGCCACAGACGGATATCTTCAGCTCGCTTCCGGCTGCGAGTCATTTCTTTCTAGGCATCAGCCACTAGATTAGTTCATGGGCTTCTCGGGCATAGGGTGACTGCACCTACCTGCGTTGACCTGAACCATGCTTCTGTCTTTGCCGGCCACACTCTCGCGCGCTGCGGAAAACTCTGTGCCGATTCGCTTCCTCTCTGCCCACATCATGACGAATCAGACGAAACGTGCGGCGCAAGCCCTCCTCCTCTCGTCCTTACTGCAGCCGTGGACACACTTGGAGCTGAACTTCCCCATGTGTGTGTCTCCTCTCAGTAGCGATTCTGCCTTTGGTTTGCCATAGTTGCTGTGGTGTGCTCCACGAGGTTTTTATTTGAATAGCATTTATGTTGCCGTCCCGCAAAAACCGCCCACTTTCTGTGTAACGAAATTCTCTGATTGGTAGAGAAGGCGCAGATGTGTTTGTACCTCCAAAATTTGAACGTCTGAGTACTAAAAGTCCGAGTACCTTCCATTGAATTATCACGTGGAATTATAGTAATCCGACCCAGTTTTACGCCGTAATCCGCCAACTATTACGCACTCATCCAACGTTTATCCACCCAATAATTCCTAAAACATCACCTTCATGCACCCACTAATTGCCACTAATCTACCATAATTAACCAACTAGTGAACCTTAATTCATTTTCTTGTGCAGGCCTACTTCCAAAATTTGGGAGTGGACCAACTTCTAAATGCCATCACAATTTTTTTTTAAGAATGCATTAAAGGAGGCCCCAAGTTTTTTCTGCTTCTTCAGGCGTTCTCTTTCAAGCCCCATCTGGTTATGCTTTTTTCCTTCCTCTATGGTTTCTCTCCACCTTCTCGCTACTGTCATGTGGGCAGATTCGCTTTTATTCTTTACCAGTTCAGGGCCGTCGCCTTCCTAAGGCCCGGAGGTAGCTGCGCCATCATAGGCAACATCCGCTGGGATTTGTTCGAAGGAACACCAGTCGCCTAACAAAGCTCATTTTTCTAGTGCAGCTGGTCTCGTTTCTAGAAATCTTTGGCAAAGAAAACTCCTGAAATTTTAACTAAAGTTACGGGAAAACCAGTACAAGTTAGCCAGCGCGTCAGCAGCGCCGGCTCGCTGCCCTGGTGGAGAGCGTCATCAATCTCAGGTCGCTGTATGGGTTGCGTCTCTTGCTTTCCATGCACAGCATCTGGGCCACTTATGACATTTTATTCTAAATTTCATTGTGTTGGTCGTTGCATCTGCCGACGCGCTATCAAACTGGAATGAAACATACCAGCAATCACTAATAAACCTTTCAGCCGCAGGAGATTGCGGTTAACGGTATTACTGTAAACAGACATCTGCCTAAATGGCGGTTTTAAAGAGGCACCTACACCGTTCCAATTCCTTTACTCTAATAATTTATTCCGACACTAAGAAATATCCTCGGTTCATCTCCTGGTTGTTTGTAAACACGTGGCCATTTGAGGGAGAATATGTGTACCCTGATCCGAGTTTATTGTCATCGTTAGCAGATATTTTTTCCTCACTTTGGCGAAAAAGTCGGCATAGGAGATTTGGGTTGGTTCCGCTTAAAGTACCACTCCGGGGGCTTTAGAGCGAAAGCTTTACTTCCCGAACAAAGCTGCAAAAGCCGATTCATCGCTGAAGCCTTGACCTTGTCCTTGACCTTGATGAAATAAATATAACCGCGACTGGGATTGAAACCAACGCCAGCGCGAACAGATACGCTTCACTGGCCACTGCTCGAGAGCACTATCCTATTGCCGCAGCCGATCACGTGTCATGTTAAACTGCAACGCACTCTCGCTCGGCTGCATTGCACATCGTGATCTTCATCAACTTCCATCTACGGCGCGAACAGATCCGACCACCTTAACCTCTCGATCAAAGCTTACATTGAGTTTAATATTGTCGCCAGACGTGCAGACAACCCAGCAAAGCAAACACATGAGCCAATCAGGCTAAACACATGCTTTTGCATATCTAATATGTTTAGCTGCATTAAAAGCCTATCATTTTTTACAACATTTTTAGTTTAGAATAGCATCACATTCCTTGGAGTTTCTTGCCTCTGGCACAAGAAATTGTGCTTAAAGGTACGAAGGAAAACATCTTTTAACGCAGCACAAATAGAAAACTGAAACCGTAAATCGGTTCGGGGCCAGGCATAGTACTCCTCGGGCTTGACGCAGCAATGACGTCAGAATTTCTTGGAAGAACCCTCGTCCACGCGTTCAATGGCAGAAATAGTGATTGAATGTCATGACTCCGTTCATAAACTGCTACGACGACCCAATAGAAACCTGAATATTTTGTTCTTAACGCGAGGAGCGGGAACCAACGTGCAGGTAATAGTTTCAGCGTCGCTAACGCAGTGTTGCCCGCGAAAATCACCTTAACTGAGGCCAGGGATAACGTAAAATTCTTAAACTATTTGCGTAGGAACTCATTGCGGGTACGGCTGCCAAACTTGATGGAGATAATCAAGACGGGGACAAAAACCTTCAGTACACTTTTTCTTAAAATAAGCGGATTTGAAAAAAAAAATACTCCGGAGTTGCCCTTTAAGCCTGATCGGATCCTGTTTGGGCAGACGCATTCACATTCTTATGGCATTCGCTACGAAGGGTATTCTCTTGTAATGCCAATTGTCAGCGGATAAACGAGGGCATTTTTCTGTTAATTTTTATATTTTTTATTTCAAGTACTGCAAACCCTTCCAGGTGCTATAGCAGGAGGTTACATGAAAATGCAATTGAAAACAAAATTTCACTCATCAAGAGCACATTATGAAGAGCAAAATATTAAAACATAAAAAAGAGTATACCTCAGCAAACCAAGAAGGCTAAATTACTGACAAGAAATCTGAAAGTGATTTTGAGCGAATATTGCAATGTAACAACTTCCAAATCTCCGCGGTTAGTGAAAACAAGCTACATTTCAAAGCTTTAGTACGTGCAAAACTAGGTTGAATAATAAAAATGCGAAAACTCGTTGTTAGAAACGGTGTAGATGGTGTAGATAAATAGATATGATTACATTTAGGTTAATATGTTCGAATCACATTTGAGTGAGTTTGAACAAGTAATTCGAATTCCGATTTGAGCCGAGTGCTTCTTCTCTCACGATCAACAATCGAAGCATGCAACGTATCATAAATATTCGTAAACAGTCCAAGAAAGCGGCATTTTTGAACTTCACTACCAACATGGTAAGCACCGAGAAAATGAGAAAGCATTACTCTCGATCTTCTGGCAACACCAGATGGCTCGCTCACATTTCTCGAGAACCAGATGCTCGGAGCTTACTGTTGTCCTTGTTAGACTTCGAACACATTAGTGATAGCTAGAGCAGGCCGCCTTATTCTCTTATTCTGAGCCAGTAAATCTATGCTGCTGTCCCAGTATCACAGCGGTTCGCAAAATCAGGCATATTGTGTGTTGGCATTAAAATTGATCGTCGACTTTCGTCTTGTCATGACCTAGATTGCACGTGTGATGCTGTAAACAATGAATTAATCCTTCTAATGTAAACTATGCAGTTTATACCGACCTCCTAGTCAAAATACAAAACTCAAGTAAGTTTTTCAAAGATAATTATGGCAATAAGCGGTCACAACTTTGTCAAAACCGCGTACGGTACGGCGCAGCCGAGCGTTTTCTTACCGTAACGTCTAGGCCATGCGAATGGCACTATGGCCGCTTGTGTCAGCAAAAGCAGCCGTCCGTTGCTCGACAGTTTTCGGCTGTCCTTTGTACGATATAATGAAACCAGTGGATTCGCGTACTTGTGTGAAGCGCAGGAGTAAGCGATGCCACCAGCCCTAAGCAAAAGAGCAACGCATATGTGTGCGTCGCTTTCCTCGCGCTTGGAACGACGAAACTGACTGAGTATGTGATAAGGCTTGATCACTCATGAGCTCGGCTATTTACATTTGCTTTATGTGCTTACTTCCACCTTTCGCGCGACTGGGATGTATTAAAGACTCAACAATGCAATAAAGTGTGGTTGTTAGCGACTTGCTGCGTCCCTACGTCTGCTTCGTCTTGTAAAATTACTGTTTCACCGAAATGAGTTGCTTGTATTTTAAACAAGTATAGCGTTCACGGGAGTGTTACGCCAACCAACCTAGTGCTAAAACCTAGTGTCATTGCGAAGTGGCAGAGTGCCATCACAACGGGTGCACGAGAGCGCCTGCCGAACAATGCAGAATGGCACTTCGCCTTCTGCCAACTGTAGCTGAAAGACGTTCGCCGCTGGTTTCTTCAGTTACTGTACATGCTTCACGCGCACTGTAATATAGTTTTTGCATAGCATCGCAGCGGCTCCTCCTCAAAGGCTCCCAAATGTGAGAAATTTAAAGAAAAGTTCCTAAGCGAGTAGAGGGCCGTAGAAAATAAAACCCTGAGTAAGCAAAATTAACTGCTGCAGTTTCCTCACGAAGCCGTTATATAGTTGTGAAATTATTTCCAAAAGTCACCTTTAGCTCCTTCCTATGGGCATGAAAAATAGGCTCCCTAAGCAGCCTTCAATAACTAATACCTGCGTATGAATGAAAAAATTCTATTTTTCATTTATATTTTTTGTTATATCGCAGTGGTGTTATGCCTGGCATCACCTAAATTTTTGACTGCGGTATGCATACACTATCCCTTCAAGGCGCTTGTTCTTCAAAACAAGCATGAGCGACACACGGTACGTAGTGCACGTGTCGTTTGTGCTTATTTGCAATGGCCTCTTTCGCCCATGGTGCTCATACAGATGTCGCTGTGCGTGGTATTGTCACCGAATTCACGATAAGCTGTTCTACATACCCAGAACTTTAAACTGCATCTGTACTTGTTGTGTTAAAATTCGAGTGACGATGGAGGCGAAACGCACAAGGCGCCCTTGTGCTGTGGAGGGCTCCGGAATAATTTCGACCACCTGGAGATCTTTAACGTGCACTGACATCGCACAGCACACTGGCGCCTTTTGCGTTTCACTTCCATCGAAACACAGCCGCCTCGGTCGGGTTCAAACCCGGTAACTCCGGATCATTAGCCGGATCGGCACCTCTTTCGTCCTTTCTTCTTTCACTCCCGCCTTTATCCCTTCCTTTACAGTGCGGTTCAGGTGTCCGCCGATATGTGAGACAGATACTGCACCATTTCCTTTCCCCGAAAACTAATTTTCAATTTCCTTTTTTTGTGCTGAACGATGTCAGTGCACGTTAAAGATGCCCAGGTGGTCGAAATTATTCAAGAGTCTTCCTCTACGGCAACTCTTTCTTCTTTTCTTCTCGCAATCTCTCCTTCAGCCCTTCCTTACGGCGCGGTTCGGATGAACAGAGACATATTTGAGACAGTTACTTCGCTATTTCCTTTCCTCAAAACCAACTTTTCATTTCATGAATGAGAAACACGGAAATGGGAACTTAACGAGCCTTAAAAGACATATTGTTCACCTTCGATAATTCCAACCACGATACCGATTAACAAAATTTGAAAACATAGCTAGCCTTTTAAGCCGATGTCAATCAGTCTCGCAACATATTCTTGCGCCTTAAAACAAGAGATAAAAAGATTGTTATTTATTTACGGTTAACAAATCTTGTCTTAATAACTCTATCGAGTACACAAGGTCCTCCTTGCTGTAGCTTTCTTATACTTATACCGCACGTACGTATCATTCATGGTTGTTGAAATAAAATCTTAAAATTACCCGCTACCTGAGAGAAATATGCGTAACGACGGTTTCGCAATAAAAGAGACTGGAGACGCACTTCGATTTATAATTAACAAAAAGAAAGCTGATTAGCTGTCTCCTGCAGCCTGTTGCTCGAAGGAAACCCATAATTTTCAATCACTGAATTTTTTTTCCAACACCCTCATAGCCCAAAGAAAACTCGTAGTTCTCTGTGCGCTGCAAACGCTGTTCTGGAGCGCTGCAGATCGTTTTCAATCAATTGTGCTTATTTTAATTGACCTAATATCTCGAACGCGACCTTGCGGCTTCTCTTCGTTGTAATGCAGCATGCTGTGTGCATGAACTCAGTAATTGTCTTACTTTGGGCAACATTGTATGTGCGTGTGTGTGTGTGTGTGGCTTGCGTGTGCGTCGCCTACTATGGGAATGCTCGTCTGTATCTTCAAGATATATCAACGCAATAGCTTTACAGCACATGTTCGGCGGTAACACCAGGGGTGTGAGAACGACATTTCATTGGACGGTAACGCCTGAAGTGTGAGATAGAAATTCATATTGGCGATGGCGATGTAACGACACAGGCTGTGAACCAATTAACGAGGCGCATGACTTTACAACAAAAGCGACCGCGTGACTACTACGCTGTGTGACACCATACAGAAGTGATTAAGATATCGAATAAATTGCGATTATATGGCAGCATCATGACTCAAAGGTCATTATGGCATGTATGAAATTAAATTACTTGCACTAAAATATTTGGGGAGATGCGAATTGAACTCTGAACCCTTGGGTCGCGAATGAGACACCCTACCCCCCGGCCATAGAGGCAGATTCCATGGGCTTGGTAAAAGGGAGGCCTGTGTGTTTTGTGGTAAATAGAAAATTACTTTCAATACAAAATTTAAAAATCAAGAGAAGAAAATAAAGAAATAAAACAAAAATAGCAAGAACTGAAAAAACAGTGTCCGGGTCTGCGAAGTGATATGCAAAGAGAACACCAGACCGCTGAAGGGACTTATTAACGCTCTCGGGTCATACACTTAAGGCGTAGTTTAAGTGCCACTCTGAATTTCAAGACGCTAACATTCACAGCAAACATACTAAGGTGTCTCTAACCCTTCAAGCCCACATATAAGGACTCAAAGAATAACAGCAGCGGGTACGGACGCAGTCCATGGTCGGCGATACTAAACTCGGCCCCTGCATGTGCTAGAGAGATAAACTTATGCTCTTAATAAAACTTAAAAGGAGGACGCCGACCAAAAGTAAAAAACAAAAAACAACAAAATGACATTTCGGCTCCCGTACGGGAGCCTTGTTCACAATGAGAAGGATTAGAAAGTGCATCAGGATTAAATATGTTTGAAAAGAGGGCGCAGGGAGCGTGCGTATACAGGAGTTAGATTTCCAGTGTTGCGATTGAGGGTGCGGTTAGTCGTTTGAATGAATAATGATTCGAGGTGAAGGCGACGGTACAGATTCTTTTCAGTTGCCAGCACGTGTGCCCCACCCCAGTCAATATTGTGGCCAGTTGATACGGAGTGTTCGGCGATAGCATTAGAGTTCACTTTTTTGTTTTTAACGTCATTACAATGTTCTTTTAGGCGTCTATTAAAATCACCAGTCTCGCCGATGTAGACGCTGTCACAATCAGAGCAGGGGACGCTGTAAACAACGCCAGGGTACTTTTCTTTGGGGAGAACGTCTTTGACGTTAACCAGCGCATGCCGAAGTTTCCTTGTGGGGACATGGGCAACGTGAACTTGGAATGTGCGCAGAATACGAGCCAAGGCTTCGCTTATTCCAGGTGTGTAGAGAACAGCGGCACGTTTTAGAGGGGACAACACTGGAGTTTCACATGTCGGGCAAGATAACTGCTTTTCAGCGGATGCCACAAAAGCAGCTGGGTACTCGTTTCGCGCGAGTTCTTGCCGAAACGTCATTTTGTTGTTTTTTTGTTTTTACTTTTGGTCGGCGTCCTCCTTTTAAGTTTTATTATGATCGTCCCCGACCAGACGAGTTTTCGTCCAACTCTCGACTTCATAAACTTATGCTCTCTGGGCCGTAGGTGGCGATAGATTTTTGTAAGGAAATCAGTCGCCATCTACCGGCCAGGGAAACTTTAGCGCTTACGATCCGCAGCGCATGAGCACGGCTTCAGCTCATGTACGTTCTATTCAATACTCGCACGGTCACTCTGTTCCATCAAAAACTACCAGGATTGGGAAGTGTAAAGACTACGTTCTGGCATTGGATATTAGAGCCTCCGAATAATTAGCTCTGTGCGATTCGTTAAGCATTTGACGCGTGAGCATCAAGCGCTTTAACTTACTGTAAGCTTTACCTTACTGTCACCCTACGGCACCAAAATTACAATTAATTAATTTTTGCAAGGAGTCAGGAACATGAGATTTATTAAATACATCACTAAATACGCATACCGGCAATAATTAATAACAAATTGTAGGGAAGTCTTATGCTTAAGGATATGACGCAATAGTTTTCATGAGTTAATATTCACAAAAGCTGAAATACTCATTTTCAACTTCACATTGATAGATGCCTGGGAGTCCTTACACCGCTCCTTCCGCAGTGGTGCCGCGGTTAAGCGATGTGCCACTGCCCTGCGTCGGCAGGCGCTGCCACCGGTGGGGCTTGTGCGACACAAGCTACTTTTCCCGACCAAACTCTTTCGATCAACCACTAATTCACCAGACGACTGCCACGGTGGTCAGTTTGCTCACTTCAGGCAGCCTGCGCTTAAATCACTGCAGCAGCGAACTTTCTTTCAGCTCCTTGTGAGTAGGTCTGTGCTAATTAGTTTTGTTCAAGTAATATTTTTTCTGTCGAGTAGGCATCAGAAACAACACTGTTGTCTTTTTGAAATTCTGCCACATACACCTGGCGAATTCTTATCTGGCGTGATTTTTAAATCTTTAATTGCACCTTGTAAAAGGTTTCTTTCACTTACCACGCGGGCATATTCATGCAGTAATTTCATGCGTGGTGTGGCATTTGGTGGTCAAATTTCTTTTCATAAAATGCTTGAGTAAAGTACTTGCCTTACTGGATTAGAATTATTAGAAATCTGCATCATCTGCAGCTGCGAGGAGCCAGAACAAGCGGCACACCCAGTAATTGTTCTGGTTCATCTCGCCTCCTCCTCTGGGTAAACTACCATTCCTGTCATGCTAGACAAGCCGTTTGCACACAGTAAGCGTGATTGCGCCACAGCAACCATTGCTACGTATTTTTGTTTTGGCTCTTCATAGCCGAAGAAAATGAATATTACTAATAACATTCATTTATACAGGCAAGTACTCCACTTAAGCATATCATACGAAAAAAAATGGCCCCAAAATGCCACCCTAAGCATAAAAGTACGGGATGAATACGTCAGCGATTAAGACGAGAGAAACCCTGTAAAAAGTGTAATTAGAGATGAAAAAATCACGCCAGTTAAAGATTTGGCCAGGCGTACATTACAGCAAATGTGAGGAAAGAAAACGTGCCCAGGAATTTACTGACCTCAGTGTTCACACTCATCGGTGTGGGGTTGCAACCCCGGGCAGTGCGCCGTTCATGGAGTAAGTGGCGCGGAGTTCCTTATGCTGCTTCTGCTGCTGCTGTTGTTGCTGCTGTTGTGACCAGCGCTTTGTGGTGCGCGCCCAGTCGAGACCGGTTAAGCTACGCTTCAATATCAACTGCATCACGTCCGCCTGCGCAGAGACAAGAACGGGGACACCCGGCCGCAATTATAGAGCGCGATGCACCGTTAGGAGGTGCATATTTGAAGCGATAAAACTGCTACAAAATAATTGTAATAATTGACAAAGCAGATAAAGATAACTACGTTCACGAACGTAGTTCTCGTTTACCGTCAAGAATAGTCCATTTTCTTTTACGGATGTTAAGATTGTGCGCCTCGACTTTACTTCCCCACATCGAAAACGCTGCGTGAACCCTTGTCCAGGACACTAAGGTACCTTTCAGACCCGATAAAAATTTTAAACGCCACGTCGGGAATTCAAGGAGGACTACCAGATAATTGATGTGTTGCAACTTGCCTAAGCTGACCTTCAACTAAAAGCGAGGAAATTATGTTGTTTTCATGTTTGTTGATAACAGATAAGCTCAGTCACTCATTCTACACCACATGACAAAACAAGCGCAACTTTATAGAATTTAAATTCCTAGTTTATTAGCCTCCACGCTTTCATTTGGAACTGCGCCAAAAGCCGTCATATTGTCGAGACCCCACAAGAGGGATATTTAGCTGAGACCTAGGTTTAATTTTTACGTTCATGACTTGTAAAGCGGAAACATCCTTCAGTCAAGCAATAACTGCTCATGCGTGGATTGGGTATTTTTGATTCGGAAGCCAAAGGGTAACGTCGACATAATATAGAAGCCATAATTGGAACCCAAGTCGTAATTTTATATTTGGGAACATTCTGCAATAAGAACATTTTCCTGTGAGGAAATTACCGCGAGCCGGGATGTGCCCGAACAAGAATTTCTTCTTAATGTTGAACTCCAAGGTTCACTAGCGACCTCTGCTGGGAAGAAACGCACAGCTTTGCCACTACGGCTAGGCAGCTTGCTACATCGCATATTTTCACAGTGCAAAACTTTCAGCCACCAGCAGCAAGGAATTTAAGGTAGTATGAAACACAACGCTGCTAAGAAAAAATTTGTTCTTTACCTGTGTTTTAATAAAAGAAGAATTCATTAAAATCATAAGGCACAGCTTGAAAGCGGGCACTAGCGTGCACGTGCACGTCTGCGCTCACGATGCGGTCTCCTCACGACGTTTACGACGAAACCTGCAGGTGACAGGAAGTAGAATGATAATTTTCAATTGTTTTCGCGTAAGCTCTACGGTCTAATGTCGGCACTTATCATTGAAAGTCCACATGGCATGTTTATTTACATTTACGACATGTATAGGCACCAGTGGTCGCCTCACAATGTTTCGCCGCAGTGTACAGAAGAATAAATTGCGGTGTAGATTGTGCGTCAAGAGGGATAGTATTTGTGCGAAAACGCGTCTTCAAGTACAAACAGGGATATTACTTGAGGGGAGCGCTGTGCTCTTGTCCCAAATTTCCTTGTGCTCTTTGATGCGCAGCAATATGTTAAGCTACCTACACAGGTAATGCAGTCTCTCGTCGACTAGGCTTCTAAGATGAGGACTAAGTGCTGTTGGTTTGCCACATGTCTTGTCTATCAAAGCGACGCGGCGTAGATCCAAGTCCGCTGGCCAGCTTCATACTTTTTTCCGAAAAGGAGGGGTTTTCACGGAGACAAAGCACACCAAGAGCTGTAGGGAATCCGGAATGTCGTGAGAAATACCATATAAACATATATGTTAACTGCAAAAGTCGAACTGCTGCTGCGTAACGCAGGGAAATACAAGTTTTGGTTTTTGCTAGAAATACTGCTAATTTTAACACAGTAGCATTAGCGTTATCATTAAAGTGTTTTTGTGTCCTACTGGAGGGACGCAAATTAATTCATCATTAGTTAGGCATCGTCACGTGGAGAAGCATGCAGAGACTGCCAGCAAATGCATCCATCCAATTCGCGCTTTTTTCCGGTGACGTAGCTGTGGTATGGCACACACATCACAGCTTAAAATACAATGAAGACGGGCTCTTCTTGCAATTATTATATTTCAAAAGACTTACCGAAGGAAATGTCAAAAGCTTCAATAAATGAAAACCGTTATGGTCTCCGATTATAAGCACCTCTTCCCTCTACACACTTTTGGGGCGAAAGTCTCCACGGCACTCGAAGAGCGATCTCTACGAATAAGTTAAACGCTTTTCAACAATCACCCGACTTGAATACGACGCGCGAGTGTCACTTAAAAGTCCACAGTATGGCCTCTAGGCACCGGCTGAAAACAGAGATATCGGCATGGAATGCCTCTCACTCCACCTGGAGACTTTTGCTCCCAGCAGTACATCCTTACTACTCCAAATACGCCATTAACGCGCGAGTGCGAATTAGCGGCTATGGCAGCGACGGCTGCAAGTATTCACAATTTGGCACAGTGAACATGAACTATTTCTTTAGTGTTTGATAACTCGCACCATTTTTCAATTATCGTCAATGTCGCCCCAACGCTTAGCAGTGGGATCAAAGCGGAACTAATTGTAGCGTTTTCAAAGAAAAAAACTGAAAAGAACGCAAGGCTCCTCTTAAATCGTGCTCGGCACTTATGCGAAGCTCGCTGCGGGAGTAATAGTGGTAACTATTTAGCTCATGTTCGTAATCAGAGCGGCGCTTGAGCCAGAGCACGTGAAACCGAGACTATAGGCACTCACCCGGAAGTTATCGCTCATGAAGCAGTAGATGATGGGGTTGACGAAGCTGTTGGCCATTGAGAACCAGTGACAGGAGAAGAACGCCGCGATGTACAGGTACTCTTGTT
Organism: Amblyomma americanum; assembly: GCF_052857255.1. Taxonomy (NCBI): domain Eukaryota; kingdom Metazoa; phylum Arthropoda; class Arachnida; order Ixodida; family Ixodidae; genus Amblyomma; species Amblyomma americanum. The sequence goes on along the minus strand of NC_135497.1, from coordinate 385,128,045 downwards.
CGGCCGTGTCCGGCTGCATGGCGGCGCGGTCGAAGTACAGTATCAAGTTCATCAGGTGGATCGGGAGCCAGCATACGGCGAACATAAGCACCACGGTGGCCAACATCTTCACCACCTGCGCAGGGCAAGAGATGGCCGCATGAACAGCGGGGTAATGCAACGGTGGTGTAACTTAAATCGAAACTAAATTCTTCTTGCGGGTTTTCTCAACACTAGACAGCCATTAAGCAGAGCGCTGGCGTAATTTTTCTTCGTGCATCTGAAAGGAAAATGACATGAGTGTCGGAGTTATCAACTTATCCAGTGTGCAAATTTATATTTTTATTTTCGCTTCTAATGGTACTAACATTGTCCAATTCATCACTAGAACTCACTGTGTAGACTGAGCGCTTTTACAAACTTCTGTGTGATGATTTTCATAGCGCCAAACAAGTGGCTCAGCTACAAATCAAATGAAAAGAGGTATCAGCCCGAAAATAACTTCGCATCCACCGTCTGTAATGTTTGCTCCAAACGCTCTTCCGGACTCCCTCCTGCACCTGATCTCGACAATGTAGCTCCAGCCCGAGCGGGCCTGTGCGGGCGTAACCGCAGGAGCGTTACTTCCGTTCTCGCGGACTTCAAAAGTGTGCCGTCTACCGACTCTCTTGGCCTAAAGGCCCAGCCCATCAACTTGTTGTCTCGCGAACATCGCTCCAGCGCAGTAAATTCTACCTACACCTGCTGGCCTCCAAAATGATCTGCGCTCCACTTCAGCGGGCGTACCATGCCTGAGATTATGCGCGCATTCCGTCTCAATTGTTTGCAAAAATACACCGTATCTGTTGAAGCGCATGTCGCTCAAACACTCTGCCGCCCGGGTTAGGCGGCGTGTGGTCTGCCTCAGTATGCTCGGCAACGCAGGAGCGATGGGCTTCACTCGCATTCATCGCCTCTTTGCCGCGCAGGTAATCACCCTTGTTATGGCCTGCTTTTCGTACACCAACGTCCTAAGTGGATCCGACATACCGTACCTACACCGTACAAGTTCCTTGGACCCGCCTCCAACCTCGCCGGATGCTTCGCCAGCAGAAAGTGTGGCCGCGCCCGTGCACTCCTGCCCTGTACTGTGCACTACGGAGCATCCCATCAGCGCATCGGACGGGCCTTTTGGTTCGCAAGCTGTCAGATCGCCAACAACATCAGCCCGTGAAGATAAAAGGCGCGGCGCGCTTGTACTGCTCTTCAGTGGGCTCGGCAACGCAGCAGCGATGGGCTTCGCCCACATTCATCACCTCTTTGCCGCGCAGGTAACGAACTGTTTCTGTTATATGCTCCCCGTACGCGCTACCGGGCGCTCCTAGCGTTGCCGAGCCCACGCTGTTGTTTATCCATTGCGTATCACTTTGCCGAAGTTGCTCTATATTTGTTAGTTTTCTCGGGCAATGCCGAGTACAACCCGGGCCTTAATCTTCGTTCCTTTGAAACTACTGATGACCTACTGTCTGCACTCGAAGAACTGAAATCGGGGAAGTTATCATTACTCAATGAAGTGAAAGCAATGCACGCAAAGTTATCACAAAATGACAAGGAATTCGAAGAAATTCGGAACCGGCTTCTAAAAATTGAACAAGATTGTTCCTCTTTTCCCGCATTGAAAGAGAGGTTAGATGAAGTATAATATGTCGCTCAAGAAAGTGCATACAAACTTTTACAGCTGTCGTAAAAAGTGGATGCGTTCGAGGATAGGGTCCGTAGGTCAAATCTTCTCTTCTATGGCATATCAGATAGCCAAAAAGAAACTTGGAATGAAGCCGAGGGTTTGGTGATTGAATTCTGCAAAACAACGCTTGACACCGATTTACACACTGTCGACATTGAACGTGCACACAGGATTGGCTCTTTCGCCGTGAATAAGACAAGACCAATAATTGTTAAATTCGCACATTTCAAAGTTAAAGAGCGTATTCTGGCAAAAGCGGATAAATTGAAAGGCACCAATTTCAGTGTGTCATCGGACTATTCACCGAACACTCGGCTCGCCCGCAAAAAGCTTGTTGAATTTGTGAAATCCAAAGGTAAATATTATAAACTTCGTCATGACAGGTTGACCATGGAACACACTACCTATGTTTATGATCATTCTACAGAGAAAGTTGTTGAACGTCCTGCATAGCTGAGGGTTAAATCTAGAGAGCAACCACCAAAATGTCCTTATTCCGTTTTATATGCTAACATTAGAAGCATTCTTCCAAAGCTTGACTCAGTTGCTAACCTTGTTTCCACTACAGATAGCAACGTTGTCATTATAGCTGAAACCTGGTTAAATTCTGTCATCGCCAATCCTGAACTTCAGATTTCTTTACTTAACTTTGATATCTACCGCTGCGATCGCGATGAGACGCGTGGTGGAGGGTTGTTAATAGCAACTGACCGTAGTCTGCACTGATTTAAAATTAATATCTCCTCTACGTTGGAAATACTGTTTGTTTGCACTAAAATTTCTCTTCCACCTTTATTACTAGGGGCATGTTACCGACCCCAGACGCCGATACAAGCTTTGTAGCATTTTTCCACGAGACATCTTGCACTCTGGCACATCTCTTTCTCAGCACACCAATCCTTTTGTTTGGAGATTTCAACTTTCCAGCAATAACGTGGTCGGACATAGCACTAACAATCTCAAAAAACCACACCGAAAGTGAATTTCTTAACACGTGCCTTACGTTTGGCTTGTCACAGCTTGTCTCTACCCCAACGAGGCATAATAATCAGTCTTCCAGTCTTCTCGATCTTTTTTTCACCCCACATCCTGAAAACATTTCTGCGCTAACTTTTCGCCTGAGGTCAGCGATCATGCCGTAATTCACGCTACTTATCAATCTCGTATAGCGTACCCAAAAAAAGTGAAGAAGAAAATAACCCTCTACGACAGAGGTGATTACATCGCTTTCAATGAAAAGTAAACTCAGTTTACTTTCTTTTTTATACGTTCTCAAGTCATTTAGTTGAAGCTAACTGGCTAATTTTTAAATAAAAATGCAGGAATTAATCGAAGCCCATATTTCCACAATTACCTCCACCGAATGGCCGTCTTCACTCTGGTTCAATAACACGTTAAAGGGTCTTAATAATAGAAAGAAACGACTCTATCACATCCCCGAAAAAAGTAACACTTGTTGCGCATGGGAAAAGTACCGCAGCGCTGATAAAATGTTCCAGTCTCTAGCTACAAAAGCTAAGCAATCTTTTTTTTCAACCTCCCTTCCTGATAGGCTGCGTACTAGCCCCTGTATATTTTGGAAGGTTATAAATCCATTCCAGAAGAAATCCATAAGATTTCTTGACCAAAACGACATTCCTATTCTGATACCGAAGTTGCAACCACTCTAAACTCTGCGTTTTGTTCAGTTTTCACCAAAGAACCCAAAGGCAATCTTCCTTGTTTTTTAACCTTCAACATCACTGGCATGCCAGACATCACTTTTGAACCTCACGGTATTTTCAAAATAATCGAATCACTGAAGCTAACCTCATCTGCTGGAGTTGACGACATCGACGCCAAAGTACTCAAAAACACCAAAGGAATTACCACTGTCATCATGTCGTACATTTTTCAACAGTCTGTTTTGTCTGGAGTGGCGCCACTGGATTGGAAAACAGGTAAGGGCATTCCAGTTCCTAAAAAAGGATCATCATCATCATGCCTTGACTACCGACCAATTTTCATTACTAGCGTTTGGTTTAAGTTGATGGAGCATATCATTTTTAGCCAAGTCATGAATGTTCTTAATTGTAAAAACTTTTTTCATTCCAGTCAGCATGGATTCCTTAAGAATTTATCTTGCGATACATAACTTGCATTATTCAGCTCCCACCTAGACTTCAACATACCTGTAGATTCACTGTTTTTAGACTTCGAAAAAGCTTTTGACAAGGTTCCTCATAATCGACTTTTCTTGAAAGTTTCACGCCTCAAACTTCATACCCTAGTCTATAACTGGTTAAATAGTTTTTTAATCGGCCGTCATCAGTTCGTTTTCGCAAATAACCATTCCTCTCCGCTGTCTGCTGTGATTTCTGGTGTGCCTCAGGGTTTCGTTCTTGGCCCACAGCTCTTCTTAATCTACATCAATGACCTCCCTAACGATATATCTTCTAACATTCGTCTGTTTTCTGATGATTGTGTTATATGCCGACCGATTAACGATTGTTCAGATGCCCACATACTTCAACGCGACTTAAAAACAGTAAAAATATGGTGTAAAACTTTGTTAATGTTTTTAAATGTCCGCAGAATGTCACTAATTACTTTTCACCGCCGCCGTTCTCACGTAGTGCCCACGTATTTTTTCTGGTAGCACAGCAATATCCTCTGTTAAATCTTATAAATATCTAGGTCTTATTTTAACACAGAATCTTTCATGGTCCTCTCACATAGCGAAAATATCTAACGAGGTTAACCACCCTCTCGGCTTTCTAAGGCAAAATCTTAAATTCTGCTCCCCTTCAGTAAAAACGCTTGCTCAGAATACCCTTCTCAGGCCCTAGCTAGAATATGCAAGCTCAGTTTGGGACCCTCATCAGGCTAATCTTTCATTTCCATTGATTCTATCATAACTGGGCAGCTCGATTTATTTTTAATGACTATTCTTCGTATACTAGTGCCACCGATCTAAAATTGAAAGGAAATCTTCGCAATCTAGAAACTCGACGCAAAATAGCCAGGCTCGTTCTCTATCATAAGTTCTATCATTATCCAATTGATAACAGCTTTATATCTCCCGCTCACCGCCATTCATCCCGGACCAGTCATTCTAAATCTGCATACCCGCCGCACGCGCGCACATCATCGCACCTTCACTCGTTTTTTCCACAAACAGCGAAAGACTGGAATGATCTGCCTGAAGAAGCGGTTCAGCACTCCAGTGCGACGAACTTCAGGACTGCCATTGCAAATTTTCTTTTGTGAAGCCATCCACCCTTGAAATCGTCTGCGAAGCCGCCCACCCCTCATGTAAAACCCCTGTCCAAGGGACATTTCAGAATGAAATAAATAAATAGGTAAATCAATAATTTTTTCGGCTTGCACATAACAGGCCTGCGGCCCCGTAGAAACTACTGTCAGTGCATTTGTTCTCTAGACCCGACAGAGCCCACCTCTGCATCTTAGGCGCCCTAGGGACCTGTGTAACAAGTTCCCGCCAGTCGATATTTGAGCCCCCCCCCCCCCCCCATCTCCCCTCGCCCTCCTCCAACATAACGAGGCGAAAGGTGGGGCACAAGGCCGGCTAGAGCTGCCGATAACTTACACAAGGCCTCCTACACATGCATCGTTTTATGTGAGACTGTGCAGTGCTGGAATGCACACAGATTTCGTTTCGTTAGACTCGGCAGCAAGGCGGCGTTCCCGCGCTTTCACAGTGCTTTTGTTCGTTAGTACAACGCCGCTTGTCTCGAAGCTGCCGGCGCTCAGGTGTGTGTGCGTGTGTATGAAGGCCAGAAGGCGAAAGCTCCCAGAGTGGAGCTTTCGCCTTCGCACATGCTGCCCTTCGTACTCTCGCCGCGCTTTGTTCTCCTATTCAAGGAGTCTGACCAGGAAAACGAGAGTCCAAAACTCCCAGCATACGAAGTCGCACTGGTACTTTTCCAACGAAAATAATTTCGAAAGTCACTGATTACTTTTTCTGCAAAATTATTGGCTCCACTTAATGCATTAAATTACCGATTTACTACACCAAAATTTAATCAATTATATTGAAACTGCCAAAAAGTGATTAATTTACTGCAATTCAAAGAATGAAATTTAATGCGGCTTTGTCAGGTGTAGCTGCCCATTAGGAGCCATATATTGGACTACTGGGGATGATTTTAAATGTTACATGTGCTGTATTTATTCTGCTGCTTAACTATGACACGTTCCCGCAACATACCGAAGAAGGCCGATGCACACAGGTGCCCAATTATTCCAGCGCCATCAATAAGAGCGGCATCATCTCGTGCACTCAGGGAGGGAATGAACTTCCTGTAGAGTATACTCCCATTCTTGCGCAGAAATCACGCGATCCGCATGCACCTAAAAATGCGAGCGCAATTGACTTTCCTCCCGAATTTTTTCTCGAGTTACTGCGGCGCTTGTGGTTGGTTTACCTTCCTGCCTTGAGAGAAACAAATATATGTGGTTGCATTAGACACACTGCACCCACGTGGTTACCAAGAATTCCATGAGCCACGCGATAAGCGCTGGACACTGGCCAGATGACGCTGCGATCAGAGATTATAGTTTAGGCTTCCCCTCTAAGCTAACAAGCCTTACTTTCATTGGAGTCTGATTCTTTATGAACGCTTTCAGCCGTTGTGGCTCAGTCATGCAATCGCGTAGATATCAGATGTGGCTCAGGCATTCCAATCTTTAAGAATCCTCATTAACCTTCCAGTAGCTCCTTTATAACAACAACCAAAAGGGCTTAATGAATTCGTTAGCTGTTGGTTAACGTCCTCTGTAGGATATAATTAAACAACTGACAAGTCCATTTGCGTAATTTAAATTCATTAACCGTTACTAAACCAGGGTCATTGTTCGTATCTTATTTTCTTTTTCGTTCATACCAGCCACCTTTCTGATGAGATAGCTGTCGTTTTTCATCTGTCTATTTTTTTTGCGCCAAGAACGCTAAAAACTCTTCCTTTTCGTATAACGGACAAATTTACAGCTAGTGATTTAATTGCGTTATTATAGTATATTAATCCAGCGATGCCCGAAAACACGAAAACCTTGCCTCGTAAATAGTATGAGACAGTCTGAACTACATGCTGGTGAGACTGCGTTCAATTCTGATACGGTGAGATTGCGTTCAACAGCGAGACAGATATTTCTCAAAATCGTAGGTCTTGAAAAGTTCGTTAGCTCTGCTTAAAAGTCCTTTCAGCGCAGACAATGTAAAAGTAGGTATACTAAATATCGCTTTCGAGGGATGCGTACCACTATGTTTTACGCAAAACAGAGCTTATCTCCCAGTTAAATTTAACCACGGTTTAAATATACCGAAGCACAATAGGGGAATGCACCTTCAACTTATTTGTGCACCACTGTATATTGTAAGTCAGAGTATTTGATATTTTAGTCAAATGTTTCAGTGGAATCCACCAAGATGGGGCAGATTTGTAATAAGCGAGAAATTACTCACTGTCATCACTCAAACGCTAAAAGGAAAGCTATACAGTTTCCACAAAAACTTCGCAGTTAGAAAAAAATTCGTCCTGGTCTTGGGTTCCAAACCAAGACCACCGCTTCACCGAAACAATCACTCCAGTGAAGAGGTTATTTGTTCAGTTGAGTAATTAGGTAAATTGTAAAAATTTACTTTTCAACTACTGCGTTCGGACGAAAATTCCAGTGCTAAATTCTTGGGCGTTCTAAAAACCTCTAATTGTTCAGTGTTTATTTAGATACATGAATAAGTTTTTCTTCTTTGACAACAAAGGCCACGCAAAATGAAAGAAAACCACGTGAGAATGCGCTTGCGTGCCGCAACAGCAGGGCTCTCAAACGTGGAACTCTTGAACATAACTGCGCTGGATGGTGCTGCGAATGTGACAGGGCAAAAGCAATGACGTGGGCTCTGGTGGCAAAACTAAAATTAACACCTGTGACCTGCCAACTGAGTCCAGAAAAGAGCTGGCACTCTTGTTCGCGATAGGGATATGCAGGCCGAGGCACTAAACAATGTTCTAACTTGTCGGTTGGGAGTTTCATCTTCCGGGCCGAAGAAAACACTGAATTTCATTAGCGAAACAATCTGTTGTAACATAAAGGCTCCAGTTTCGAGACGCCAGACGCGAAACGCCCTCCGGTGACTAGTAACATTGCTCAGTGTTTCGACCTGTGTATCGCTGCCGGGAGTCAGCGCGCCCGCTGTTATCCGCCCTGAACGCGGCCACGTCAAAGATGCTACTTTCAGTTTTGCTGACTGAACCCGTTTCAAAATTTTCGCCCCGCAACAGTAGCGGCATCATCTAACCCGGCAACGTTCACAAATTCCACGTTTGAAAGCTACCGCTGTCACGGAGCGCCAGCGCCTCGCTCACGTGACATTTTTTTTTGCATATTTTCAGGCTTTCTTTTCAACACAGAAAGAAACTAGTCTATAACCAACATAAAAGTAAAAACTCATGAATTAGGCATTTTTTGGTTTGGTTTAGGGGGGTTTAACGTCCCAAAGCGACTCAGGCTATGAGAGACGCCGAAGTGAAGGGCTTCGGAAATTTCGACCACCTGGGGTTCTTTAACGTGCACTGATATCGCACAGTACACGGGCCTCTAGAATTTCACCTCCATCGAAATTCGACCACCGCGGCCGGGATCGAACCCGCGCCTTTCGGGCCAGCAGCCTAGCGCCATAACCACTCTGCCACCGTGGCGGCTGGCATTTTTTGAACGCTCTACAATTCAGCAGTGGAATTTTCGCTGGAAATGCTAGGGGCGAAAAGTAAGTTTTTGGACTTAATTATTAACTGGATTCAACAAAATAAAGAAATAGTGGTTTTGAGGGGTTTAACGTCCCAAAGCAGCTCAGACTATGAGGCACACCGTAGTGAAGGGGCTTCGGAAACTTCGACCACCTCTGGTTCTGTAACGTGCGCTGACATCGCACCGTACACGGGTCAATAGTTTCGCCTCCATCAAAATTCGACCACCATGGCCAGGTTCGAACCTGCGTCTTTCGGGTCAGCAGCGGAGCGCCATAACCACTCAGCCACCACGGCACAAATTATAAAATACTCAGAGTTACTGCATACAGTGGTCAGCCACGTGGTTCAAATGACTCCTGCTATAACGCTCAGCTTTTTTTCGAACATTGGCTAAACTTAGCTTGCACATTTGCTGTATGCACTCCGAGGATGCGTGACTACCATATGAACATTGCGGCTTTGAATTTTAGCTCGAAATGTGCGGTCAAGTGGGACTCCTGAAAGCGCCCGTAATGCTTTAAAATGTGGAAAGCAGCAGTAGGACCAAATGCTGTCAGAGGAACGTCTGTCGCGGAGGTGTCACATTTTCCAGGCCCTTCCAGTAGTGAGGCAAGTTAATGTTCTCACTGTCAGCTCTGAAGCTCGGCATTCACTCCTGCACCCGACGCTCTGGTTTGAGCACATAGCAGTGCCCTTCACTTTTCAATCAGGTGACCAAGCCGAAAAAGGGCTGTTGGTTCTTTTGCGGAGGTCTTGATCCTCAAAAATTAGGCACCGAGTGCGCGTCCCCGTACACAGCGCCATTGGCTCTCAACCGGTAAATCAAGACAAAGTAAACCCGAAATTTCGTATCTCGATTTTGTACGAAAAAAAAGAGACTCCAAGCCGTTTTCAGCTACCAAAAAGTCATAACGTGTAAATTATTTCTCTTTCCGGCCTTACGCTTGCGTATTCCTATGCAATGATGACACGTGCACAGGCTTTCAGTCGCTACAACTGCAAACAGAGCTGTCATTGCACACACATAGCGTCTCTAACAAAATACCGGTGTCAGTACGTGGGTCTTCAGAGAGAGTAGAATCCCGGCTCGAGTGAAACGTTCTATTCTGTCTGCCTCATTTTGGCTTTTTGTCTTCTAAGTTTGCGCTCGTTGGAAGCAAGTGCATTGTAGCGATCGATTCCGACAGAGAATTTATTTCACGGGTGGGCAGGAAACAAGACCGAAGAGGGCGGCCCGAGCCTTCTGAATGTGGGAACGCAGCCAAATTCAACGTTTTCTGAAAAACAAAAAGCACGAAAAACACAGAAAGCTTACGAATGCGAAAAATTCTACGCCACTGAACAACCCTTTGCGCCACTCAATCATTTCCTTTGGGACAAAATGCGCTGAGGCAGGATATTTATCGCTGTTAGACTATTCTAACTTTTAGGCTTCTATCAATCAGGGCACATATAGCCACAAAAGGCACTGGCTTGAACTCCCGCCGGAGCCACCCACTCGATGGCGACGAAACTGACGGAGATATGAAACCACGAGGCTGCGGTTGCGAGAGAAGAGGGCCCTCATCAGAGAAGAGTGAAGGACTGCATGGCTGGCAATGTTATCCAATGCAGGGGGCGTTGTACTGAAATGTCGTGATCGATGTGAGGTCCCACATCTAGTCTACAACGAGTAATTCGCCACGGTGAATCGGATTAAAATGCGCATTATCATTAAACAAAGCTAAACGTAATGCGTAAATTTCAACAACAGCGCTCCAAAGGGTACCCGGTCACTGCATCGCGCAAGAACGAACACAATATTTGCACCCGCTGGGTTCGAGGCAAGGCGTTCATCTCTGTGTCTTGTTTATGTTTGTATGCCTTTGTAAATGCGAAAGCATTACATGCCTTTTGCGAAGGAAACACCATCACCGGAAGTTGTGCGCAAAATATGTCCGCAAGATGTGTCCACAAAATGTGTCCTTATACGCCACGAAGAGTGGTTGTTTCAAGCGGCTTAGAGGGGCACGAAGTGAACGCGTTGTGGCCTGTACGACGGTAAGGTGTGTAGAGGATGTGTACTGATGTTAGACAACGATGATTTGCCAAAAACGTTCCTAGCGTTCAAACACAAATGCTTTCGCATTTCTCCAATACAGCAGACTGCAGTGCTCTTCAAGTTGTTTTGCCCCTATATAGCCATTTTTTTTCTGGAAACATACTGGCCATTCAGATTACGCTTTCATGGCATCGAATCGCTTTGTTCAGTCCCTGTGCGGCAGGTGTAATTCGATGTGCGAATTATTAGAGGCACCAGCTGGCGTAGCGCTTCATATATATACCAAGTAACAAGGTGCGGACGCTACAGAGCTTTCGCAACAAAACACATTCTTCAGACTACCGATGGATCGTGAAGAAGGCGAGTGTTGCCCCAAGAAAGAAGAAAAGAGACCTCAAGTTTGCAGAATTTTTGCGTCGGTTAACATTGGAAAGATTTAGTTACCGCTCCCTTTATATTGTTAAAAAATGTATGCCGCAATCGGCGACAAATTATACCTTTCGGAATTAAGCTCTGTAGTGGGCGAAAATTGCTGCTCGAATGTTCACTTTTGGCGACGTGCAACACTTGACGTGTGCACGCTTTTGTACGAACGAAAACTTACACGAGGTAAACGTATGGTGTATTATCCTTATATTTAGCAAAAATTTATTCCTCTACTGCAATTAACGCAGTATCTTCGTGCACTTCCACAAGACAGGTATTATTGTCATTCACAGGCCAATGCTTTCATTTACTATTCCTTTTGCTTTTCTATTAGCCTATAGTTCCCAATGTTCCAAAACTGGCACACATTAAGCTCAGTTTTTTATTTCCCTCCAAAATGCGCCCCTCTTCGAAATGTTTGTTTCTTATACTGTAAGCTCATCGTGCGCAACATAGCAGGTCTAATATTTATTATCGACTTATTTAAACGAACACAGCGCTGACGCAGTCGTTTGAGCATCCGCCTCGCATGCGGGAGGTGCGGGGTTCGATCCCTAGTGCCGCCGGTTATCCAACGGTGATACAACGGGTACAAGCTTTCACCTGCCTGGTGCTCGGTTCTTTAGCGTGAAACGCTTGGGAAATAGGTCTTAGACCACACTTCTGTAGAAGAAACAACCTTGTGTCATGAACTTCTTTGACCCCAGATGCCCTTGCGCCATAGAAATCTATCACCATCATCATTTAAACACTAGAACATAGTACTGGTAAACGGATCTTATTTGGTCTTTGTCACGGTCAAGTAGTTTCTGTAGCCCTTCCCCAGGAGAAAAGGGTTTGAAATGAACAAAGGAGAAGAAAATTATTGAGAAATGCTTCGTGATTAGGTGAAAGAAAAATAAACAACTGCAGCCTTTGTGTCTTTCGCTCGCAGTGAGATTAATGCAAATATTCCTTTTTTTGGAACATTGGCGTTTGCAGTAGCACAATTCAAAGACAGGCGACACTCCTGTCTGAGTGCTCAGAGTCTGACGCCTTCGCCGGCTGGCGTAAACACAGTCTCGTTCTGTTTATAAAATATTCTCGCACAAATTTGTAGATGTTATCGGGCAGCGCGTTCATGGGCAGCGTCCCAGGCGCATGCTACGATTGTTGCATCCGCCGCATGCCTTCGGGCTCGCACCTCCTGGCTACGCGCGCAATCTTGTAGGCGTTTCCAAGCGTTTGGGGCTCCTCACGACTGCGCATCCCAACCGACGACGAAAAAGATTGCACGAAGTGGGAGGCGCGGTGCATGCAGGTTGTAGTCGTGCATTCACCCCCGTAACCCCTATCCCCCTAGCGCGCACCCCAGCTCGACGAAGGCAGCGCGAGGCACGTGCAAAGGGTTTTCAGGTGATCTCGGAAAAGAACCACGCATGGGTTGTGGTGGGACCTGCTTATCATAGCTACGCTATAAATACAATGCTAAACAAAAGCTTCCCTGCCTACCACAGCTTCTGAAGCGTTGAATGTGATACAGCTTGCACTATTCAAGCATAGCGTTTTCTCTGTAATTTGCTCTCTGTAACTGGCGAAGACATTTCAGGCAAGTATAAGGTTGTCTTTGGACAGCAAGAAGATATTCGCCCTGCACAAATCATAAAAGCTATTTAAGACGTAATCAGCATTCTGTATGGAAAACAGTAATGTTCTAAAAAATTGAATGTAGAAAAAACATGCATACTCATTTTAAATGTGGCTAAATTTTTTCACGGTTATTTTAGAAAGAATATGTGAATTTTAAATAAGAATTTTAGTCTCTGAAGCATTTTTTCACGGTGCGGAGTTCAAAAGGTGGAACAACTGCTTTGATTAAAGGCGCATTCATACTACACCAAATTTTCCGCGAGCGAAGCGGATTCTCTTCGCCGGAAAAGCTAGGACCTGTTTTCACCTGTTGACGCCTGGGCAAGGCGGAACCGCAGCGCCGCTGCTCTTTCTCGCTTTTCCACGCACTTCCCGGCCATCACGTTACCGCTCGCGGCGTACACAGATATGGTTAGAAAAGAGCATAAATGGATGCTGTCTGCGTACCGTAACGGTATGCATGCTTACGTACGCTAAACGCAGGCACATTCCCATTTTTAGTTCAGCGCATGCAGACAGACACAGCGAAAGGGCCAGTCTAGTGGCGCCATCTGCTTGTCAGGACGGGAACCAGTACTGTCAACAAAACCGGCGTTCCTCTTAAGCCTAGTAGCTGCAGAACCGTGACTCTAAATAAAAAAAAAGCCAATTTATCACTTATACGTGACGTACTTATAGGCGACGTGCGAAGAAGGATGCACTGGTGTCGCAAATATGGCCAGTGAACGCGCTGAAAAAGGCAGCAACAACGACGAATGCAAGTGCGAGGCGAGGAGTCCTGCATCGAAGGGCGCCGACGTGCTTGTCGCCGGGAAATTTTTCCGGCGGCGGGAATCGCTCCCGGACCGAACGGACCGCTTTCCGCCTTTGGCAGCCTAAAAAGCTGCCGAATCTGGCCGGATCCGCTTCGCTTGCCGGAAATTTGGTGTAGCGTGAAGGCGCCTTAAAGGTGCGGCGTTACTCACAGTTTCCTGATGTAAGCGAAATATCATGTCATTCTGAGCAAAGCCAAATCATTCCATTAGTTAGATTAATTAAGCAGTATGCAATATGGCTTTCGTTTCGTTCCAATATTTAAATCATTGCACAAGAAAAGCACACACATTCGAGCCAGCCGCGAGATTTGTTAGCGCTCAGTTGTTTATGTCCTAATTTTACGCCGATATATGCCGACTATACAGTCTCGGAACTCCATTTTGTAGCGTGTGTGTGTGAATGTGTGTGAGAGAGAGTGAGAGATTGAAGTAATTTTAACATAGAGTACTGCGCGGAATGAATTTCTTGGCCCCAATCCGTGAACGTATGGGGCCACTGCGAGAATCCCCTCCACGGAACACAATACAAGGTATTATACAGCGTGCTCTTTTTCTTGTCCGGTATCAGCGCTGCTTAAGCTATGAATCAGTACCAACTCGCCCAAATGGCAGCCTTAATTATCGCAGCTGTAAAGCCTGCAGAAAGTGCGGTCCGCCAACAAAACAGCAGCCTAACGCATACAAGTCTCATGCTTTCAAAGCAGTAAGGGCTGCCCCAGGCTAACAAATTGTCATCCTAAAAATGATTAGCTATCACGAAAGGGTGGGCACCGAAACTGCAAAAAAGTGAAGAGGTGCACTGTTCAAAATATGTTTACCTGAACTAATTACTACTTCCTTTAGTCACACATCTAGCACGGTACGATTGGTCGTGCCGTCAGTATAAATCTGTACCAAAACCACTTCCTCTTTAGTTTCCGAAAAAAGTGACTGTCACACCGCTTTATTCATTCACTTCCAGAAAGAAAGCAACTGTGTCGGACTGGGCGTGAGGTAAATCTGTTAATGAATCTTTATTTGGTACATCACGAAATGAAGATTGTCGGTGCTTGCAGTCCGTTCGTCATGCTCCTGTGTGCACTCTCAGTACGTTAATTAATAATCATCATGATTGCTACATTCATGTATCACGGATACATGCGCCCCTCAGGCGTTGGATCTTCAAGTGATTTACAGTGCCAAGTGATTTAAACTGCCAAGTGATTTGCAGTGCCTTCTGCTCGTTCCCACATCCAGTATAGTTCACCTCTACACCTATTCCGCAGGGGCCTTTAAACGGCTTAAGGCTCTCAGTGGCACATTCGAAATTACACAATTTATTGATCAGTTCTGCGCCAAGTACCCCTGTCCCATGCTAATTCACTGGGTTCGCGGCCAAGGTCATGAACCGCATAGCATTCACGGGTATTCTATGGCACACGAGCCGCCACTTTCCCCAGGGCCGTTCCGGTCCCAGTTATCCGCATCCCAAGATTTGCGCCAGGGAACACGTGCTCAAATTCTTTCGTGCTCGCTCTCTCTCTCTCTCGTAGTCTTCCTCAGGAGAAGGAGGCATCCGTGCGCCAGACTCGGGCAGGGGCGGCTCTTGCCCATTCCGTACCTCTTCGGTGGCGTGGCAAATCTGCCTGTCACAGACAAGTGCCCTCACTGTCGCACTTCTAAGGACCTATGAGTGATGTGCGACACTTGTTGTGGACGTGCCAAACGGCGGCTTCATTGCGAATACGCTTGTGCAGGTCGGTATGCCTATGGTGGAACCACGAATGCGACTACCAAAAGTGGATCATGGACAAGTGCTACACTGGCAACCGTTGTGCATGTCTGTGCGAAACCATTCGCCACTACTGCTTATGACTTCCTCCTATATTGCCGTCCCCATTTCTCAACCTGCGCTTTAAGGCACACATCTAATATAAACAACAATGTTCATCAAGTCTATAATTGCGCCTTAACCATGCAATACACAGCGTGGCAGCTAAATTTATTGCAAATTTTGAAGGAACCCAGTTTGGCGAGGGACACTCACATATATGTGAATTTCCCTCTCTAGGCGGGTCATCGTCAAACTCTGAAATATGTTGACTTTCGTGAAAAGCATCGGCTGCCAGCTGCTACGAAGATACATGAGTGCGTCAGTCTCAAGTAAAAAACACTTGCCTGGTTTCAGAGCTGCTTCCAGTTGTATCTTATTTTCAAATCGTCCCTCAGTTGCGAAGCTCAAGAAGATACGCCACGGTTCCGCTCTACCTACGGCGCTACTGTTAGTCCGCGGGTACGACCGCGGCGGTGCCGATCGCCTTCCAGTGAAAACGGGATGCGAAAACGGCCGCATGCAAATATTCCGGTGCCGCTTATGGAAAGTTAGGCGGTCAAATAACGAAACCCCTATCAACAGCGGCGTGCTTCAGAGCCAGTACTGTTGCTTTGGCAATCAAACATTCATCCCACAAACGAAGCGCAAGTAGGGCATTGGGCGCCCTGAAGTTCCGTCTCCACAGGTGGGGCACTAGGCTATAGCAAGTATATTCGAGCTCCGGATTTGAGGAACGAAACTGAGTAGCATAGTGCAATATTTGAAGTGACGACTTCAGTCGCATAACCGCGTCATCACAGCGCATTATGCATAATTACACTGAACAGAGATGAACATTTTGTTCAAGATTGATAGCCTGTTAGGGACAGTGTTCACTCTGCAGCTTGTCCTTTTTTTCTGCTCCAGTGGCATATATTTAAAAAAAAGTTCAACTGCATGTGCTTTCGAGGTCTGCTTATCTTATATACAAGGTAGAAATTGCTAGAATGATTATCCACCCTACCAGAAAGATAAGCTTTACATAAACAGCTCCTAGCTGCGAAAAATTAGATTTTATGGATAGATGCCTGCGCCCTTCTACATTGTTTATCTCCCTATTTGCGGTAGCGCATTCAAAACTCAGCACTTTGTCTTGATATTTATACTTTCGCAGTCCTTGCAGAGGAGGAGCCAGCAGCAAACGGCTGAGGCTCCGGACGATTTTTTAAATCTTCTTTGGGAGCAATAAGGGTCGCAGCCCAGCGTATTAACGTCAAGACAGCCCTTTGTTATCTCTTCATTGCAGGGCTGTGCTGCAAGCTCCCCCCCCCCCCCCCCCCCCCCCCCCGCAGATCAGAAGAGAATGCCGCGAAGATAGCACCCCTTCCAGCCGGCCAGGCGAAGCTCGAAAGTACGACGCATTAAAGCGGTAAGCTTCTCAAGCTCCGGCGCCTAGCGGCAAGATACAGCGTGAGCTTTCACTCTGCGTAGCCCGGCATTAAAACGAATCTCCTGCAACTCGACGGCAGCGGGTGCAAGCCGCCGGGGTCCCAAGAGACAGAAAGGATAAGCAGCGGAGAGGAAGAGTAAAGGGGACACTGCAGCACGCGTATCCATCACAATTATGTCGAGTGCACAACACGCTCGTTTATCACTGCAGAACGCTTTTCCCTCAGCTTTCATTACGCATGACGAAACTGGACGGCACTGGACGATGAACAACGGCCGCGAGTAATGCCGCGGGCCCCAAGAGACGAACTAGGAGCCGCTAGTTGCACGTTTGTAGCCGCGCCCCTCCCCATTTGTGGAAACAGTCGCCGCCGCACTTTTTCTAACGAAGAAACGCTGCGCGCTATTGGTGCAACCGGTAGAATGACGGTGCGAACGCCCCTTCCAGCCGAGATGCCGCTCCTTAATTTTTACTAAATTTCGCCCAATACTTCCCCTCAACTACTCTCCTAACCGTTAGGTAAAAGCTGAGCTGATGTAAACTTACCTGGCTGCATAAAAGCAGGCATGAAATAATTACGGCAAGGCCATAACATATATTACAAGTGGCAATATATGAATACATGGATGAAATGCATTAAACGCGTACCGGTCAGATGGGACACTAGGAAGGTTGAAGATCGCGAAACGAATTAAAAATAAGAATGCCAGTGCCTGCATCACTTGCGTACAATAGTCTTAATTTAATAGGAAGTGAACACGCCAAGACTGTGCACGGCTAAGATGTTTTTCTGCTCTGAAAACAGAAAGCAAACGGTAAAGAAAGAAGCGGTAACATAGGACAAATTTGCGATGTCCCGATGAACATGCTGGATATGTTGAAAAGAATTCCAAGTGCACGCACTTGCTTGTTTAATGCTCTGAATTTAGTGAAAGCTCAAATAAAAATTGCGGTCCTTGGACATGCGTTGATTATTACAGCGGAGCGGTCGATGGTGATTGCTACAGCCAAATGAACATTTCCTCTGTGCTTTTTTAATGCTCAGTAAGACATTTAGGGCTATTTATACATATAGTGTACATATCTCGCCAACACAAAGTGAACAAGGGAGGGAGGAGCCTCAAGGTGCTTAACCAACGTTTCGACAAGCGGACTTGTCTTCGTCTGTGCAAACCGCTCTTCATTAGCGGGGTTTAAATAAGGCCTTCGGTCTGAGGAGGAACCCCCGCTCATGTTAAATTTTTGTTTAGTGTTTTGTTTTTTCAATCCCAAATTGAACGACGTCTTATTTTATGGTAATATTAAGAGTGACAAAAAACCGCCTTGCAGTCTGTGGATTGGACGCATATATATTTTAACTGTCCTTCAACATTCCATTCGAACACTCCAAATTTGAGCCATATTCGCAATTCAGGGACTTTGGTGCCCTGTTGTATATAAATGTGGTGTCCCGACGGGCAATTAACGAAGCTTTCACCCTAGTAGGCATTAAAAGCAAGCACGAAAGCATGTACGGTTTTCCTATCCAGAGCATTATGATACACTATGAGTGCCCCGTGCTACCACTCATCTGAGCAGTAAAAACGAAGCATCCGTGAGCAGGAAATACGTGAGGTGCTATGTGTTGCTAAATCATATCTCGTAGACAATAAGGAAGGCAGCAGTCATAGAAACCATAGAAAGCGCCATGGAATTTTTTTTTATTAGCGGCATTGATTTAGGGAAATAAATAGTGTAATCGTGTAGTAGAGGAAACTAGGCAAAGGAACAACCAGATGTCTGCGTTAAGAGACAAAGAGGGTAATGTCATTAGCAATGCAGATAAGATAGTTAAGGTAGATGAAGAGTTCTACACATATCTATAGAGTAGCCATTGTAATCAGACCATTAATGAGAGAGGCAGTAGCGCACAGCAATGGGATATCTCGCCAGTAACTAAAGAGGAAGTAAAACAGGTCTTAGGAGTAACGCTGAAGGAGAAAGCAGCTGATGAGGATCAGGTAGCAGCAGATCTGTTGAAGGGCGGAGGCCGGGGAGATTGTGTCAGAAAAACTAGCCACCCTGTATACGTAATGCCTTATGACCTCGAGCGTACGAGAACCTTGGAAGCGCGCTGATAATATCTTAACCCATAGGATAGGAAACGTCAAGGACATGAAAAATTACACAGCGATAAGCTTACAGTCCGTTGCCTACAAGGTATTTACAAAGGTAATCATTAATACACTCAGGATATCCTTAGACTTCATTCACTCATATGATCAGGCAGGCTTCCATAAAGGATACTGAACAGCAGAGCATATTCACACTATCAATCAGGTGATAGAGAAAGCGTAGAGTATAACCAACCCCTATATATAAATGGTTTTTCCACTAAGCCTTTACACAATTTTAAAAAATAGGCTTTTTGAGTTAGAAGAGCGCTTTTTTTTTTGCATAGCATCGTCAGTGGCGTAGTATACCAGCATACAGCTAAGACGTACAAACGAGCAGGCTGGTTAAGTAATATTGAACAGTTAACTTTTTAACTATTATCGCTAAGCTCCTTAATTATTCTGAGGTGTCTAGCCCACCGTCAGCAATATTCATAGCAGGCTTTAGAATTTCAAAAAAAAGTTTACTTTTAACGCTGGGACCCAACAAATTTTAGCTATTTCGGCAAGTTACGTCCACTAGAGCGAGCTTTGCCTGCAAGCTTCTCGAAAGCGGATGTATTTTGGCGTGATTTAAGGAAAACTTGTTGGGCCACAGCGCCGATGGAAACTGCGTTTTCTGGATTCTGAAAAGTTTTAATTACGGTGGACTACACGACCCTTAATTATTAAAGAGTCTAACGGTAATAGTTAAAAACTTAATTTTCTATATTAATTAACCAGCTTGCTAGTTAGCACGTCTTAGCTGTATTCTGATGTACTGCACCGCTGAGAATGCTAAGCCGAAAAAAGCGTTCTTATAGCCCAAAAAGCGTGTGTTTTAAAAGTTTTATAAATTCTTAAGTTCAACACCCTATCTGAATGGTCTTCATTGATTACGAGAAAGTATTTTACCAGGTGGAAACCTCCGCAGTCACGCAGGCATTGTGTAAACAGGGTGTAGAATAGTCTCATGTGATAATGCTTGATGATATCTACATATAACGGCTGCATAGCAGCGATAGTCATTCGTAAAGTCAACAATAACATTCCAATAAGGAAGGACGTCATGCAAGAAGGCACGATCTCGCCAATGCTATTCAAATCCTGTTTAGTGGAGGTATTCCGAGACCTAAATTGGGAACAGTTGGAAATAAGAGTAAATGAAGAATACCTAAATAATCTGCCATTCGCTGATGACATTGCCTTGCTAAATCACTCAGGAGGTGAACTACAAATCATAATCAATGAGTTAGACAGGCAGAGCAGAACTCTGGGTCTAAAATAGCATGCAGAAAACCAAGGTAATGTTCAACAGTCTAGCAAGGGAACAGCAGTTCACAATTGGCACCAAGGGCCTGGAAGTGGTAAAGGAATATATCTACTTAGGGCAGGTAGTGACCGCTAAACCGTATCATGAGAGGGAAATAACTAGAATAAGAGGGGAAGACAGAATGTTAGGTGGGCGGATAAGATTAAGAAGTTCGCAGAGATACGGTGGCCGCAGCTGAAAAAGTACAATGTTAAATGGAGAGTCATGGGAGAGGCCTTTTCGTTGCAGTGGGTGTAGTCAGGCTGATGATGATGTTGATGATGACGTCTATGGCTGAAATTAATTGATAAGAAAGTAGTGGAGACAACCATACGCCGAACAACCATATGTGATCCCAACCCACGGCAGCTCGTTCTCGTGTGTAGGGCTATACCAACGGAATACGGCAGTGGCTGTGCAGTGCTCTTCTTTCGGGGGCATTTGTGTCACGTTTAACGTAACCTTCAGGGTGGTCTCCAGCGCCACCCTCGTCCTTAGCGGCCGACATAAAATGTCCTCTATTACCGAGAGTTTGACTTGGAACAGGATCAAAAGGTAATGGCTGCAGCTGTGCTTAAACCCTCTTTGCTACTTATGGCATCATGAATGCCAGAACCGAGACCCTCGTTCAACAAATGAGCAGACAATGTTAGGGAAATGAGGCGCTTGTTCACACGTAAGTGAATATTAAGGAAGCCAACAGTAACAGAAAACAATGAAAGCATAGGGGAATGTTTTTGTCACTTGTGGTGTTCATTAGGATTTCGGCTCGAAAGCATTTTAGATTGCTACCTTGAACGTAACGCATCCCCAGGGACAATAATAAATGATGTGCTTGCTGTTATTTTTTGATTTTTTTAATATGGCAGTAGTATACTTCAAGTAATCAGAGTTACTTGTGCCTTACGCGTTCAAAGACGCAGCTCTTATCCACTGAGGGAGGGAGTCGGTGAAAACGAGTGCGTTTAATTCTGCTCTTTTCTGATGTAGCAAAATTCTCCCATTTTCTGCAAAGTTATGTTGCTAATATCTTTAATATGCAACTTCACTGCCCACTTGCATAGATCCTTCAAATCACTTTTTTTCTATAGCTTGACAAAGTCCGTGGCCGCACATGCGAAGCCATTTCTTCCAAGTGCTATGCTGTTCCCGCAGCCAACACGTCGGCAGATGTAACGTCATATCCCGTGATCGCATTTATAGTAGTCGGCTACTGGGGCGTGCCTGTGTGAGGTGGTTTGGCAGTACGCCGCCGGCCGGTTGGGAACCGTAGAACAGATTTCTCTGTTACACGCGTAGTCACCTGCATATAACGTGATCCTCGTCCCGTCTATTTCACAATTCGATCTATTTTCTCCTATTTCACCCCTCTCTGATTTGCTGCATTGTGTGATTGTAATGTGTTTGCCTGTTCAGAAAGAGTTACCCTTTTAAACGCAACGTTTCCTTCATCGGACTCTAGACACAGGACTGGCATGTTCTTTATGACTTCTTTCTCGACAACCTGCAGCTGTCGGATCCGAGCAGATATTTCGTTTCCTAAACTCATTCATGACGACATTCTGTTCTGTGATATACTTAGACACGTTAACCTTCCTGTCATGCACAAATCTGCTTGATGAAATTCTCTTACTTAAGTGATGCTTTCCTTAGTTGACTAGCTCCTAGGGATAGAAGACACTATAGAAATATTACTCACTATGCAGGATAATTTTCAAGCTCCATATATGTGTTCGCTGATGAATTGAAGAATTTTTATTCTGTCTGCCCTTTAGATGGGTATAAACTGCTTATTTGCTTATTTTTTTATTCCTTGTGGCTTGCGCTAAACTCTGGTCGGTTGTCTCTGCTCCGCAGCGTTTATTCTGGTGCGTTTGCTAAACTGCGGCCGCTACATTGGTTTTGCTGCACTCCGCACTGCATTTATAAGACTGCGTTTTTTGCACCGAGTTTTATCTCTCTACGTCTGTCCTCCCTTTCCGTGCATTAGCCTTCAATTACGGGCTTCGTTCATACCCAATATTCGTTTCCGCCTTAGGGTGTCCTACACTGCGTTTGCTACAATGCGCTTTGTATTTAATCTTCTTGTTTTTTTTTGTTTCTCGCACTTGTATCTCGTGTTCTAATATTCCTACTTCTATTTCATTCCTTATACACCGGCATCGTTCATACATGGTGCTCCTTCCCTTGTGGAAATTTTCTTCTTTGCAATTTTAAAAATATTTTCGTATATGACGTTGCTCTTGTGCGGCTGTGCTCAGGTTGTAAGGTTGTCACTAAAGATTTGAAATAAAGCTAGACTGATTATATAATTATAATATGTATTTTACCATCACCTTCATTTAAATCTTAATCACACTCTGGTTTGTATAAAAGCGCGTATGAGCCTCCTTTTA
This sequence comes from Amblyomma americanum, assembly GCF_052857255.1. NCBI lineage: Eukaryota > Metazoa > Arthropoda > Arachnida > Ixodida > Ixodidae > Amblyomma > Amblyomma americanum. The sequence goes on along the minus strand of NC_135497.1, from coordinate 385,105,601 downwards.
CAGCTTTTACTGAGTTGTTACAATTATGGTACTAAGCATTTTTCCGAATTGGTATGTTGGCTCTTTGCTTGGGGACTTTTGTTTAATATGATTATGAAAATCGGTCCTGTGAATATTGCTGTTGTATAAATTCCGAGGAAGACTGTTTCGATAAACCTTTTGTGGGATAGCCTTCATTATAGTCTGCACCCTTCGCGCCGGCTTCTTTTGCTGTTTTACTTACTGCACTTATGCCTTTCATTGCCTACAGTCTTCCACGTGTAATGTGCTTACTTTCTTTTGTTTAAGTGTTGCAGTATCACGATTGCATGCTTGCTGTTGCGCACGTTCAATAGATGTCGGATCCGCCGCAGTGGCTCAATGGCCTTGGCGTTCGGCTTCTAATCCCAAGATTGTGGCTTCGGTTCTGACCGAGCGGACTCATTTCAATGAAGGAGCAATAAATGCGCACTGAATGATTGTTATTGATACTACCATTTATGTTACTATATTTAGGAGTAGTAGTACCTGTAGGTACATTATTAGCTGTAAAAAACGGTAAAAAATACTCGAACGCGACTTCCTGTTCTTACCAATTAGCAGTTTAAGCTATAAATAAGCGTTATATTTTTAATTTGTATGTTTTTTAATTTAAAAAGCGGCGAGAGAAATATTGTTAAAATTTGTAATCATTCATGTTCTATACCTTATACAAACGACTATGGGCCGCGCTCCTCTACAGGCCGCTCTCCCAAACTGGGCACCCGAATATTGTGAAAAAAAAAGGCGGGAAAGAGGAATAATGGTTTAAATGACTAATTTTCGCCGCACCGCATATCCCACGGGAAGCTTTAAACAACAAAATAACCCAACTTTATAATACTACAAAAGTGCTCTTCATATCTTCAATGCTTGAGAAACGAATTGGTTTTTGAGGATAAGAAAGGCGCATTAACTGTCTCACTTCTCGCTGAGTACCTCAATGCGCAGTCAGGGAAACGGAGGAGGGAGTGAAAGAAAGAAAGTGGCAACGTTGTGGAAAGCTCTGGAATAATTCCCACCTCCCGGGAACCTGCAGCGTGCACTCACATCGCAACCGAAAAACCCGGGAAACCAAGTGAGCTGAAAAGCAAACGAGGGGAGAGCCGCCACATACAGAAAGCTTTGGGCTTTACGCACGAAACGCCGAATTCAAACCGCCACTCAAACCGGTATCGATATTAATATCGGCATTATTCGATATCAATATCAAGTGCTCTCTGTTTGTAAATTTGCTCCGCTAAATCGACATGTGATGCAGGAGAAATGGTAAATAAAGTATATATCGACAAATTATGCAGTGTTTGCTTACTGGTATAGACATTTAGGTAGCAATTTACCCGCCCTTACTATAGTGTTTAGGCTGAGAACTGTGCATTTTGTTCTTCTTTCTACAGCCGTTCAATTTTGCGGCTAAATTTTGTTGTTGACATTCGGGCATAACGCGAGAACTGTCTTTCTTAGGGGAACGAAGTCTGTAACTGCTTTTATAAAGAACTGTGAATAACTTGTTTCTGTTATTGTTATTATTTGGAGCAGTAATTTTCTTGTTATAAGACCAGATATTGCAAGAACGCAGACTTCCTAGATTATGGAACTGACTTATGGCTACTAGAATGATTGCGACGAAAAAGAAGCTTTAAAATGAAAACTGCCAGAGTCGTACCGTCGGCGAGCGCTTAAATATTGTGTGAAGCGTAAACGCCTCATCAGAGTGAAGGACTTTGCGACATTTCTGTGCGCATAATATCATTTTTTTTTACAACAATCAATAAACATACCACCCCCGTGTAAGCAACTGGAGGTGTGATGCTGCGTCTGAGAAGGCAGATGTCCTTGGTAGGAGGAGAAATAAAGAAGGATGCATACCACTACTACCTTAGGATTAACCATTCGAAAAGAAAGTATGCAGAGCTTAGCCCCAAAAGTGCCGCCGCTGGAAAGTCCGCCACGAGATAAAAATGACGTGTGGAGTCGGAACGAACGTATATCATGGCAGGTGAGAACCTTGCGAAACGCGTCGCAAGATGGCTTGGCAGCTGTGGCACACTAACGACGAACGGATGGCACAAGGGGCGCATTGCGCCACGCGTGCCGTTGAGGGGTGTACCTGCGGATGAATGTTACCCTTAGTTTGGCGTGATATCGGAGGTAAGGTAGTTCAACTTAAAAGGGAGTTACGTTTGTGGCAGCCTCGGGTTGCAGTGCTGATTTTGTTGGCGCAGCATGTTGAATTTTGTTTAAAACGTGAATAAAATGGAGCGGTACCGCCTCATTTTTATTGCGGTTTAATTTATGTATGGGGGGGGGGGGGGGGGTTGTTTAACGCCCCATAGAGACTCAGGCTATGAGGGACACCGCAGTTAGTGAAGCACTCCGCAGATTTTGACCACACGGGGTTCTTTAACGTGCACTGACATCGCACACTGCACGGGCACCTAGATTTTTGGCTCCATCGAAATTCGACCCCTATTTCGAGGCTATTTGGAGCTACTTATTTTCTTTTCCGGAGTAAACGTTTCGACTCACTGTCATTAGTCATTTATTGCCCCTGTGTAAGATCTTAAAGCCCTCCACTTCAGCCCATGAAGTCACGGGATGCGCATGCATCTCATTTCATTCATTGTCAAAGCTGCACTATTGCGCCACTGTGTGATTGCCCCAATCCGGGGAGAGCGCCTACTGGACCAATGTACGCAAAGGTAGGCGATGTGGAGCGAAGAGTGAAAATTGTGGAATTGGCGGGAAGAGTGCCAGATGCACTGACGAGGTTTGCGGACCTGGGGAGATTTCTACGCACGCTCTTAATTTTAGCGGTGAAGGGAACTGCTTTTAGCTGTAAATCGCAGTATTAGTTCTGCGATTCTGCGTAGTGGGCTAGAAAATTTCTTTAATTGGGGACCGTGTTATAACGTTGTCAGGCGGGCACTCCCAATCTTAATGAGGTTCAGTCCCGATTGAAGCACCGAGCGTGTTGCGCATGCAACTCTGTTATTCGTTTCCGCTGGATCGCTATCGAAGTGTTGGCCGGCTAAGTGATTGGTGGTGCTGCATGCACACGTAGTGCCATACAAGGTAAAAAAGGAATGCATTCATAATCGAACAATAATAAAGAAGTGTATTTCTAATCGAAAATTCCGTGCCTGAGAAGCAGCTAGAGCAGGTTTGATCACAACAGCCCGCAAAATACCGCACGACCAGCCCGTGCACACGAATGTTGCGTTTGTTTAGTGCCCAGGCAGCCACGTGGTGTTGACAGATTTTTGGAACTCAAGCCACACTAAATAAAACAAAAAGTAATTTGCAAATTCTATTAATTTCACAGAAACTTTTTTGTTCCTTTCATTTATAGTTTCCGTTTTAATGTTTTAACGTTCTATTGCGCTTCAGTAACCGGCTTGGGATCGTATAGGTCCGTGTTAAGTTGTCGACTGAATTGACCAAACCCCAAAAAATCCTATCGACCCGAACGCGATCAAAAGTGGCCGTGTGACAGCGGTATTACACGCGGGATGTAAAATCCTGTGGTGATAAGCATTCACACTCAAAGTAAACTGTTTTCTGGTGCAACAAAATTGTTTCAGAGCTGCCCACCGCCTGAGTCCTCGAGCTTTGCTATGTGCACATTACTTGCTTCATTTCAAAGCGCGCATTTTTCTCCCCCAGTAAATGCAATAGTTTTAGTGCATCGAGTTCACTGCACTCCGCAAGAAAGTAGCACCTTAAGTGCGCACCGATGGGCCTGTTTCCCAGGGACTAAGGTCTCCAGTGCCCCAGGGCCATCGCAAGCGACATCGCAGCCATGTTTTGCTCGGTCGCCTAGCTGAATGACTATCGTTTACAGGCGCCATGCCTCTCGGAACGTTCTTATGATTGAAAATGCCCCGACAGATGGCACTCGAGCATGCCCTTCAGCGATGGGTAATAGTTCGCCGGTATAAGGCACTCGAGACGTCGCCGTACGATCGAAAAGCAGCCAGGAAACAAAAATACGCGTGAAGAAAATACCAAGGAAGGAAAGAAAGAAACAACACCGATGTCGCCGGTCACCGCCGCACCCGATGGCGGCAACGCCCGAGGGTAAAATTGCTGCGGCAAGGGCGGGGTCCTGGCCGTAAACAAGGCGATGGACGTCGCGTTTCGGTGCGTGTTGTGTCTGCGCTGTGTTTCCCAACCTTTACCCGCTGTACTTTTGCTCATCTTACAAAAAAGCCTACGTTTATACCCTCTCTGGCGTTACTGACGACTCCGGTCTCAAGCGGAACGCACGCACGCGACGCTCTTGAACGTTGCTTGGACGTGGACAGAGAGCCTGCAACCCTACACTTGGAACCGCCCGCCCGCACGAGTTTGCTGTCCAAGTCACGAGACAGCCAAAGCGCTGCTTGACGGCAGATATGAAACCTACTGTCGACAAACGGAGCGCAATGTGTCGAGGCAGCTGACAGCCGCGATTTTTTTTTAATTTGAGCCCGTTTTGGAGCGCGAGTACATTCCGAACTTTCTATCTTGCTAAGCAACTGTGTCGGTAACGATTCCTTCGGTATAGCATGTCGTCGCGTGTGGTACACGTATCGGCCAAAAGAGGGTTAGACTGCACAGTTTGAACGATTGATCTACTGAAGAGCACAGCAAGCAGTGCGCCGAAGACACTACGCTGATTCATACGATTGCTTTTAATGGCCGTCGGAAGAGCTTGGAAGCATCAAGCTCGCATGTAGTTTTAATGCGAATTCATTATACGGCTCATTGGCAACAAAACTCGGCGCCGGCGTTTACCGGCAGCAGTGGTGCCAAAAATCTCAGGAAATGTCACTCTGGTATCAAAGGAAAGCAAAATGTCTTCCGAAGGTAAGGGGGAATGGACCCCAGGACGTCCAGATTCCAAGGCGACAATGCAGCTCACAAAGCTGAACCTAGTATATGTGTTTCCTTACGAATGAGTAGGTGTGTCATTAAAAGAAAGAAAAATAACTAAAAAATAAAAAGGAAGAGTTAGAATGCTTTCGCATTCAAAGCAAGTAAGTAGTCATAAGTGCCCTCCGTACGTTTGCACCTGAATATGGCCAAATGGATGTTTTACCAAGAACAGAGATACCGAAATCACTGTACTACGTCACGAATTGTGAGTTTGCAGCCATGGTCGGACAAAATTAAGCCTGCTACTGGCGCCAATACGGCACGCACCACAAAAACTATGCTGTTGTATCCGACAACCTCTTATTTCTAGCCCTGTCCCAATTTTTCTTGTGAAAAGCGAATCATTTGTAGTGCCTCTTCCTGAGGGCTGCCGTGGTGCCTCAGTAGTCATGGCGATCGGCTGCTGAACCGAAAGACGCGGGTTCGGTCCCGGCTGTGGCGGTCGCATTTTGATGGAGACGAAATGCTAGAGGCCCGCGTACTGTGCGGTGTCGGTGCATGTTAAAGAACCCCAGCTGGTCGAAATTTCCCAAGCCCTTCACTACGGCATCGCTCATAGCCTGAGTCGCTTTGAGACGTTAAGCGCCAATAAACCATAAACCAAGCCTCCTTCTGAAACACGACGTGATACCCAGCAATTCTGGACAAGAGCATTTCTGAGCGGGAAGCCCTTTATGAACGCAATTTTTTAATACAATGTAAGATTTCATTACAGCAATGAATATATCAGCAGATCACCCGACGGCTTTCTTGTAGTTTTTTTTTCTATTCACGTTTTTGCTATCCTCAAAAGCATTCCCCATTGGCTTTTTATGGCAGTCTTAACTGTTCTATGCGTTCGCAGGAAACACTTTAAAAGAAAGATTTTGCTTATATATCAGAATAATGGACCATCACGTTCAATATTTCCATGACAGTGTCTTACGGTTTCCGAATTTTCAAAATTTTTGCCCTAGAAAGCTGGACTTGGCCAACTACGCAGAAAAATTGATATTAACCCCTGACATGTATCTTGAAGAAAGACTGCTCTGGCAAGCTCGAAAGTGAAAATTTCTCGGACCATGACCTGAAGCAGCGCTGCCTGTAATTTATGGAGATAATTAAAGGTCAGTAGTTCATGGGGATCCTATATGAAATTATAATAAAAGGAGCACCGCTATATTTTAGACCTGCAAAGCTTTTTTCGCTTAAAACAAACGCTGTGACACTGTTTAAAGAGTCGCAAATACCTTATCCGCAATGCATGCTTTTACCCCTCATGAATTTTCCGCCTCAGCGGTCACGCTGTAGTAAAAACTCTCCAATAAAGTGACAAGTGGTGAAAGCCATTCGAATTGAAACTAAATATCTTCAGTTACCTTTCCAATGAAACTGGCGCCAGCTTTACACACATATTTTCGACAAAGTTACAGCATTTTTCGGAGTAGCAGTTTGGCACAGGACCTGGGCACATGCAACTCGAGAGCTTGATGGCGCATTTTCCCATGTTATGCATTAAGCTACCTAGCCGCTCTTCCATACTGTTGTAGTGTTAGAAGGTCTTCCTCACTCACGTGACCACTGCAAATATAAATATTGGCAAATGGAGCAAGCAGCTTATCACCTCTGAGATAAAGCTTGCGTCATATATTCTTTTACCTTTGTACAATAGTTTCTTTACATAGTTCCAACAGTTCAACCGCAACTGTGGCTGAGTGGTTGTGGCGTGCGGCTGCTGATTGGGAGTCTTGAGGGTTCGATCTCGACGTAGCCGTCGTATTTCGATGGAGGCGGAATGTGATAGTGTTAATATTCTGAGATTTAAATGCAGGTGACCCCTGAAATCCCTTTCATTGATCACGATAGCAATACATCTTAGTGAGAGGGGCATCTTACGGCCAATACCGCCCCGAATGGCTGCTTTATGAGGTTTAACGTCACAAAGCGGCTCAAATTATGATGGACGGCGTAGTGGAAGGGGGGGGGGGGCTGGATAACTTCGACCACCTGGGGTTCTTTAACAAGCGCAGCGGCCGTGTCGGCTGCGTTTCGATGGAGGCGAAATGCTAGAGGCCCGTGTACTGCGCTATGTCATTGCCAGTTAACCGTTTCTCCCGGGCTGACGAGTATGGTCGTCTTAAGATTTTGTACTAGTATAGCCAATGACGACCGCAGTCGTCATGAACAGAAATTGCTCACAGAGTTTATCGATGACGACTGTACTCGTTCTATTTGCATCTATTTGCTATTGCTGGCACTATATGGCCACACTTGTCCATGTTGTGCCATTTGCGTCTGGCCTTTTTCTATACTGCCGCGCCGGTCACCAGCGTGTGGAACGTAGCTGCCTGTACGCCTGCCTCTCTTCTGCATACATAGTGTGCTGCCAGTTTGGCATCTAAGGTGCTTGATTTATGGTTTGGTTTGGTTTATGGGGGTATAACGTCCCAAAGCGACTCAGGCTATGAGATACGCCGTAGTGAAGGGCTCCGGAAATTGCGACCACCTGGGATTCTTTAACGTGCACTGACATCGCAAAGCACACGGGCCTCTAGAATTTCGCCTCCATCTAAATTCGACCGCCGCGGCCGGGATCGAAACCGCGTCTTTCGGGCCAGCAGCCGAGCGCCATAACCACTCAGCTACCGCGGCGGCTCCAACGAAAGTGCTTCACAGAAGAAAGGAAGTACTGGTGAGAACGGTGTCGAGTTGGCATCTGTGCAGCGCCTTGCTTCGAATTCTACCATACGAAGGTGGCCTACTAACTGTGCTTTAGAAGCGATAGAAGTGTTGCCGTTATTGATGTGGATGTTTTCTGCAGCGTTTAGATTATTTTTGCTTCATATTCTTTTTTCATAGCGTACCCAGTCCGACAAGACACTTTTCCGCAAGGTACTAATTTTTTGACGCAATTTGTGAAACAAACTTTACTGAATTGAAATAATGGCGCTACCTGATTCCGGGAAAAAAGCTCTATGAGCTTAGCGAGAAAAAATTAGGGTTATTTTATTCAATTTTATTCATTTTCGCGGTGGGGAAAGGGCTAACGAGCCACAGGTAGTGGAAATTATTCGGAGCCTTCCATTACGGCGTCCCTTATAGACTGAGTCGCTTTGGGACGTTAAATCCCCATAAAATCAAAAACAAAGCATGTAAGAGACGCATGCAGCCTGCGCCTTATAAAGGGTCCAGAGGTGTGGTATATTTCTATGCAATGGCATCACAGTTCGTGTGCTGAAGCCACGGCAGGTAAGTGCCATTATCTTGTTCTCCCCAGGTCAGATATCTGCAGGAGGCTATGCGTTGTCTACGTCCAAAATACGTTAGGAGTCAGCATCTCGACGCTTGCCGCAAAACGGATCTGCGGATTTGGTTTCGCGTTACTTTCTCTTCTTTCCTAACTTAAAATTCTAGCTAGTGGAAAACAATGCTTGTCCATTTAGAGTGTCGACGCTGGCGCCAAGTTCTCTTAGGGTGGATTTGATGATATTTTTGCACAGGAAGGGAAAAGTTACATTTGGTGGGCCACGTCTGCAGCACTTATTAGACTCCGTGTTTAAAATTAACCTATTTCGTATTCGGGAAATATGTTTAAACGGCATTGTGTCGGACTTATTGAAGCACCTTTATATCTGTCTTTTGCTTTTCCAGTCGCCTACGATTATCCTCGTTGTTCCCCCGGGAGCATCATCCGCTTGCCAGGTGCTGCTGCCGTTGCCCATGACAACCGCGTTCGCGCAACTACCTTGAACGAGTCCGCTCAAAGTAGCTTTTCCAATTACATGCCCCTATCCGTTCTGCTCACTCAATTAAAATTTACCAGCATGTCACTACCCTCATGTTTATGACCCAATAACTTTCTATTCGTTCGCTTGCCTTCAGATTTAAATCGTATCAGACATGCACGCAAGGTGCATGCAATGACCTTTTTTCTCCCTGTGTTTTCCTTAAGAAAAGAATTACAACCACTATCTTTTTTTCTCTGCAACCAACAAAGACTTCCCGCGTATGTAATTCGCCTATTAAAACAATCCGGACGGTTCCCCTTAAGCTCTCATTTTTTTTCGGGAAGTAAACCAGCTGATTAAGCACCATCTCAGAGAAGTCCTTTGCCGTTTATGCTTCTTTGTAGCCGTAACGGTCATTTATTTTCTGGTCACATTTGGCGCCTGGAATATGGGTCCCGTGACAGACGCTTGACTTTAGGACTCTCGCCTTTATACCGAATTTATGTACTTATCTAATATGTACCCAATAAATTCTTATCCTTATCCTTAAATTCTTACTGCCTTGGGTTATGGCGTTTAACGTCCCAAAGTGACTCAGGCTATGAGGGGCGCCGTAGTGGAAAGCTCCAGATATCTTCGACCACCTGGGGTTATTTACCGTGTACTGACGTCACACAGTACACAGACCTTTAGCATTCCGCCTCCATCGAAATGCGACCGCCGCGGCCAGAATCAAACCCGCGTCTTCTGGGTCAGCAGCCGAGCACCGAAACCCTTGAGCCACCGCGGTGGCTTATGAAGGGTTTGCTGCTTGGTGTCTCCTAATTGTTATATTTTCAGCAATAAATGCTTTTAGGTCCCGTTGACGGCATTCCGCGGTTGACCTTGGCGCCAGGACGGAGGGAGAAAATGGAGGTGAATCTGAACGAAGTTTGGCGGAACTTTCTACTTACCCCCGGTGCCTTGGGGCTGCGCTGCCGCCGGAGCAGCGCATGCGTCGACAACAGCGTCTGCATCACGGAGGAAGGAAAGAACTCAGGAGAGGCGGTTAGGTCACCTTTTTTTGAAGCCTGCTCCCCCTGCTCCCCCATCGTCCTACTTGCCCACCGTCTCAGTGCGCTTGCGCATGCGCTGCAGTCACTGCAGTAGACGACGCCGCTGCGCCCAGCGTTACTATTGGCTGCGCCGTCGAACAAAGACTCCTAGTAGTCTTTGCGAAAGCGCGTGACTTCCGGCAAAATTTATGGCGTGCAGCTCGGATAGCGAGTGCCTCTCCTGAGTTTTCCTTCCTTCATGGTCATCGTGGCCCTGTGGTGGGCGAAGCCATCGCGCGGCGCGAAGGTGCCTGAGTTCTGCCCTGCAGCCCTAGAGCCGCAGGTGCACTCATGGTCATTGGCACTCTATAAGCGAGGTGACAGCGCCTCCTGAGTTTTTGTCATTACGTAATGCGAGCGAACCCCACAGCACAGGCTCCATGGCGCCATGTACCAGCACGGCCACTAACGAGCTTTGATTTCTTGTTGTTCAACTTGGTGGTGGGCGGAGGCGGTGACGCCGCCAAGGCCGATGGTCTATGTAGCACGTGCTGGCACCATCCTGTCTTTTTCAGCACCTGGTGAGCGCTGGTCGCGCGGGAGGCAAAGAAAGCCGGGCGCGCTGTGGCTCATGAAGAAAGGATCAGGAAAGAAAACTGGCTGTTGAGGGGCGCTTTCAAAGATTCTTGTGTGGCTGTCAGTGTTTGTTAACCGTCTTAGGATACGAAACGCCTTTCTTGCAGTGCATTTTATGCGTGGACGTTCTCTCGCCAACGATATAGTCAGTGATGATTTTGTTTGTTATGAAATGAACATTGTGACATGTACATTTCGTCCGGTTCAACTCGAACATATATATGATTAAAACCACGAATCGTTAACGTTTTTTTGATACAGTTCAGTAGCTTCCTTTTTATCATCCCCATTTATTGAAGCAAGAGTTGTAAACATTTGGCACATACCCAATTATATAATAATTTTAAAAAATGCTTACTCACCTTCATCTTCGCGGTCAGCTGCTGTTGGTCGCGCTGAATGTCGGCGTTGCCCGGTGAAGTGTGGCGCCACATTTTCCAGCCGATGGAGGAGTAGGTGAAGGTGAGCACAAGCATGGGAGTCAGGAAGGTCACCGTGAAGATCACCGCTGTGTACACCTAAAAAATAAAATTTGAGTTCGTGGGCATACTTCTCATCGTCGCTATACCAATGAGGAGCTTGTATTAGTGAGATACAAGTAGTACACAGTAAACTGCGTTTTTACGACTATATTTCAAAAGAGAGGGAAAGAACGCTGCTAAGGAGATGAATGACTGTCTTAAACGGCCACCGCCCAAAAACCTGTTTTTCTTGGCGCGTCGAACACACTCTTCCACCTAATTCCACGGTCCATAGCGCCGCCTAATTAGTTCGACAAGCGCAGCCATGCTGAATTGTGGGTTGTCTCAGTGCAAGTTTGCTTAGTGTTCCGCCTAGTGGCGCAAAGTTACTTTCCCCATGAACCACCAAACTAGCCTCCTCTGCTGCTGATGTGTGGGCTGAAAACATGTGTACTTTGCGACGTGGCACGATTCCTTCAATACTATACTAGCCACGTGCTCCGAATGTCCACTCTACTTAAACTACGAGCACTGAGCATAGAAAAAGAAATTGATAAAGAGCGGACACTTCCATAGGGCCCAGCAGCCCCATTTACTGTGGCGCACCAAGCAGTTGGAGTAGATACCAGAGGGTTACTTCCGGTTTCAGTTTTAAGCTCATGCAGTTTGAATGCTAGCACGTGCTACCCCCGGCTGTGATCGGCGTCCTAACGGCGCGGTTTTTTGTATGTTGTAATGTTTAGGCTTGAAATGCACTTTTGGTCTAGTAAAATTAGGTTGCAAGTGGTCTTTGCCATGCATCAAAGAAGCTGTGTCACAGCCTTTGTCAAACAGTGGCATTCCAAAAAAAAAGTAAACGCAGTATGCCTTGTGAAATGAATTCTTATTTCGCTCCTTATCACACACAAAGAAAGCGATACAGTTGGCGTCGTCAATTGGCAGATCACTGAGCTTGTACCGGGGTGCGCGTCTTTCCATTGTTATGACATCACGACACACAGCAGTGGCTGTGAACAGGTGCTAGCTGATGACGTCACCGTCGTCTTGGCAGAGCCACACCCATGATGCCACTCACACGCATAAGCTCTCCCGACGCCCATTCCGGATTGGCGGACCGGCGCCAGCGCCAGTAGATGGCGTACAACGAATACCCGCTTGACACGACTCACGAGCTTCATCACCTCTGCTTCACTCTCGGAAAAAAAAACTGTGCGATGGCAGTGCGACGAATGAGCGGAGCGTCACCGCTTTGACATTGCCTTAATGGTTGTGGCTGCCACAGGGTAGCCAGCGGCGACGCAATGTCCATACGTTTCTTGTCACAAATCACGCAAAAAACGATGAAGACGAGAAAAGATACAGACAAGCGTTATAAACAGAAAAAGACAGAAAGCGGTTTTCTGCGTCTTTTCTCGTCTTCGTCGTTTAATGCGCGCCTTGTGACAAGAATGGATTACCAACTATTCGAAACCCACACGTTAATAAGTTCGGTACCGGCAGTGTCTCTGAATGTTCATTTGCTTCGCCACTTTCGTCGGTTACTTTCGTCAGGGGGCCGTAGTCCGAGTTTACGTCATAACAAAAAGCGTCACAATCTATCGCAGTGGCCACAATCTGATTGGTAGAAACACCGGAAGCAGATGTGATGGTTCGGATGCAGCAAAAAGGGTCGCAGGAGCCGACGTCGTGACGTCAAACACCTAGCAGACGCTCAAGGACAGCCAACATGGCGACGCGCTTGGAAGCGGAGCCTCTCGCTTCGAAGTGAACTCGTCAATGTTACTGCGTTTTTCGACATGTGAACTAGCTATGAACTGGGTATGGGGCTTTTACTTCGTCTTATCTTGCCTATAAGGGATTGGAATAACGGTAAATTTGGCCTGTTTTTTTTTAAATTTTATTGGATGATTTTGTAGCTCCTAAACCTAACTAGCACCGGTTTGTTGCGGCCTCCGCGGCGCTGTTGAGCTGATCGCGGAGGCAACGTTGTTGTATAAATTGTGCTCTTCATTCAGACCGGATGGAGCCACTATTAACGGAGTTATCTCCTCTGAGTATGTTGAATGATGTAACATAAACCATAATGTCCTGCAAAATGCTTGCGTTTACTGCGCGCAAACGTGCATTTCGTATTCTAGAACTCTGTATTAGCTACTTAAGCTCCGTGCACCGTGATCGTGTGTATTGCCAGGCAGCGTGAAACCGGTCTTTTGCACCGATGGCCAGTCGCCAGCGATGCGCTACTATAGTGTACTAGCGCTACTACATCGACGCGCTGGACATGAAAGAGGTTGTTTCTCGACGTCCCTTACGGTTCTCGATAGCCGCGGTGGTGTGGTTCTGCATTGAGCTCGCGAGTTAACTTGTAAGTTTTCAGGCGTCAGTGTGGGCATGTGTGCGCTTCGTACAATGGCGAAGCTACGGAAACCTCGTCTGCGAAGTGTGCGAACAGAAACACAGCAAGGTTTATTTTAGCTCATCACTTTTATTTATTTGATGCAGAAAACTTTAAACCTATCAGCGGCATCTCGCGGTTCTTGCAGTGCCTGAATAAAAGAAATGAAAAACGTAAATTACCGTCTGCGCAACTGTCCGATAACAACGCCAACTTACGTTCAGCGATGTTGCAGACGGCGATTCATCATGGCCTCTTGGTTCAGCACGGCACGGAGCCCGCATTGTGCAGCGAGTGAGTGCATGCCACAAATTTTCCTCTCCGTTCTCTTTTACCCACAAGATGGATGTAAAACGCCGTGTTATGCGAACAAGCTAGCTGCTTTTTATTTACCACATGCGATCGACGGCTGCAGCGGCCGCCTTCTGTCACTGCGAAGCCATTCGTATTTGGGCACAATATTATCTTCTTGAAGTACACCTCCAGCCTTCACGGTACAGAAAAGAGTACCTAAAATATTGTTTTTATTTGTTGAAGTCCATTTGTAAATAAAGTGGCTGTCATATTACCCCTTTACAGCGGAATCCGATGGGCAACTAAACTTGTGGCTGAATGTTTCTTCTCTCGCATTTGTCGCGTTCCAGTTGTCGGCAAAGAGCAATAGCGCTGCAGGACGTTTCCCTGCGGCAACCGCAACGCAGTGACATCCTGCCGCCGCTCACAGTCGCAACTTAACCGAGATCCGCTTCCGGCGTTTCGACCAATTAGGTGTGGCCGCAGCGACAGATTATGACGCTTTTTATTATGACACAAACTCGGGAAACGGCCCAGGAACGTCGTAGGAAGTAAATTAAAGGAAAACAAAATAAAGAGCTAAGCTCAGCGCGCTTTTTTTCTGATCGTTTTTTTTCCGCGCGAAAAAACGCGCCTCATGTGACACGCACACGACAATGCCGACAAACTTGCGCAATCACCAACGCAATGGTCGGGCGCCATAAAGGCGCATGATACAGCAAATTCGGCGGCATGGCAGTGTGCGTTTCTCTCGCGACGCGTTTTCGCTTGCAAAAAACGCTCAGTACGGGCCAGGCTTCACAAGATACAGCCCCCTACGACGGGAGCGTTCCAGCACTCGCTATTCAAATAGAACAATGGAAGGTCTCGCCCATTACTGCAGGGAGTGCACGCCGCTAGTGTAAACAGTCTCGTACAAAACCAGAATGGGCAGATCGAAGTCACAAGAGGTGCCGCCGCTGTTTTTCCCTCTGAAGTGTTATCAGTCCTATATATCTTGATATCCGCTCACGGCCTACCATAGCTTTTAAAGGCTGGTTTCTTTTAAATGTGGCTACGGTAGGATCAGTGGAGTTTCTAAGCTCGAGGAGCAAAATTTTACCTTGAAAACGACTGTTGATTTTAACAATTGCCGGAACCTACTCGTGGTCGGGATGTGTGCTCCTCATTATTGAGAAAGTCTTGTATATCTAGGGGCCCTAGCAATAAACCGCTTTTCTTTAATCGCTATAACGAACACTTTAAATGAGAGCATCTTTTTTATGAAAACAAACTTCAGCCTTTTCCCGAATTTCCAATAACGACCCGTGCTTTAACTTCTCGGTAATCGAAGTCCTGCAAAGAAGCTTAATCCAGTTTTTTTTTAACCAAGCTCATCAGTTTCTCAATTTTTTTAAAGATTCGGAAAACTATTTCTTTCTGGACGTCGACGTATATCAACTTTGTATGCTTCTAAGAGAAAAGTAAGCTTGAAATCTTGCACTAATCATGATCAGAACGGTGCTTCAGTTTCATTTTAATGATACATTGAACAAAAACGAAATGTTATGACCCCCGTGCGCAGTGTTGGTATATACAGCATAACAAAATAACTATACTCGCCTGAAATATGACTATAATTGATCTTCACGGCCATTATTCAAACATAGCAAAAATCTTTAAACAAAAATTTGCTGCGATATTCTGTTTTATCAACCGTAAGCGTGCAGCTTGCACACCTGTGATGTTAGTTGAATGCCAGTTGGTAGATTCCGGCTATCTGCGAAAACCGGTGTTCTACGTAGCATCAGTTACAAGCGACCTGTGTTTTTTTAACGAAACTGAAGCGAAACTCATCGGTTGTTGGTTTCTCTTTATCAGTTTGGTCAGTGCGGTCGCATAGGAGCAAAACAATTCTTGCGAAAATGCATAAATAACCCAGGTGTTTCAGATCCGGGGATATTGCTAATTTGTTGTGGTTTCTTCATGAGGCGGGGGGGGGGGGGGAGAAAAAAAGAAAATACACTACAAAAGCGCCAATTTTAATAGGATAAAAGTACTAAAAGTTTCCGTGTTAGACACAACTTGCCTTCCGTCTTTTAGACTGCTATTAAAAGGGGGGCTTGAGTTTTCTGGCTTCGTCTTTATTGTTATCGCAGTCGACTCTAAGCCAGCGAACCTTCGTGAAACTCAATATAGCTGGTAAGGCTCTACCCCTGTGTTGGCGCCTCAGGCACTGCACTGATAATTTGATTCTGCACAACCTCAATCCTTTCCGAGTGGTGGTCTGAGTTGGAGGCGAAAACGAAGACTTCATCTAAGAAGGCGAGAGATATTTGTCCTTTTAGGACTTTGAACACTGTGTTCATGACAAGCTAAAGCGTTGATTGCGCGCAGAAAATCCCAAACGGCTTCGCCGTGTACTCGAAGAACGCATTCGGTGTGACGAGAGTTTTTGCGGAATATATTTTGTCGAAACCGGTTCGCCAGTAGCCGCTGCTAGAAGTACCTGAAAAAGCAATGTCGTTGCAGAGCGCTATGGATCGACGAGGGGGTGGGGGATACATCTTTATTCCTGATATTCAACGACAGGCGGACGTTCTAGTTTTTGACCAGAATATGAGATGTTCAGGGACTGTTCCACGCCTGATGACGTCGCGCAGCACCTCTTGGACATTATGCCTACTGAGTTTGCGTCGTCACGTCTATACTTGGCAGGAGCTGTGTCGGACATACCATGCTCAGCCATTGACTAGATACGATACTTGACAATTTATGTTCAATGAAGTTTCCGAGGCTGGTGAAGAAAAATATCCCCTGTAAATTTACACCTCGTCCTGTGCGTGCTTGGGAAGTGCAGGGTTGACGCCAAAGATCAGTTGCTCAGGCTAGGGCGCAGTGGACAGTGGAGGACTTGCGCACTGTTCCATTTGACGTTTCATTCAGGGAGTATATAGCCGTGCCTGTTTTGAGTTGTCGGTATTCTCTATTGAAGCTCGCCACTGCCACCTTTCATCGCCTATTTCAAAAATTGGCCATACCTCTTGCGTTCCTGATGGAGCGACCAAGCATTAGTTGCATGCAGCCTTCGACAAGCTCTGAATGATCTCTAAAGCGTCACAACGTATTCCGCTCACTACCTGTGCCAATTTGCAAGTACGCTATTTCACTTCCGGCGCTAATATCCCTTTAATGGGCCGTTATGTGGTCTTGGTTGGGGGATATGAGACAGACGTTACTTTGGACATTTTAATAACGATACACAATCACTCTTAGGTGCTTTAAAATTCAGATATGTAGATACGGTTCCTTTATATTCGTGTCTATGACTGCATGGCATATATTTGTGTCTTCACTCTTCATCAAGACACAATAATCAATGGGGTCCGCAGAGGAAGCACACAAGCACTGCTGTTCAGGGAAATTTGTGTATGAACGTATTAATTTGTGTACTTTCAGTTGAAATAAATCATTAAAACTCATGATGAGCTCTACGCAGTAAGGGTTCCCGTGGAGGGTACGTCTTAATTGCCGACAGTACGCCAACTGTGCTCAATTAATGTGCCGCCGGGTGTACACTGTGCACCGATTAAATTGTCTTCCTGATAGCATGCAAAACACGTGCACTCCTCTGTACGTCAGTGTCTGTTTTCTATCTTAGATTTTTTTTTCAGTTTGCATGTGAATTCATCCTATTCTGGGCTCTGTTGTTCCCATGCAAGATCACCTGGATGAATCATTTCATAGATTCAAGCTGTAGTTCATCATTTCGAGCAACGTTTACACTTTTTTCAGGTCCTGTCAAAGCGGAACAACATCCCTGCTCATCCATTTACTGTGTGCAAAGGAGGAAATGTCATTTTTACTATATCCCTCACTTCTTCTAGTCTAGAAGGGCGCAGCGAGGGGCTAGTTGGCACGACATTAAAAACAAACAAAAACTGCATGAAAAAGACGGGACGAGAGAAATGAAACACACGGAACGAGCGCCGACTAGCAACTGGTTTAGTGCACCAACTCCTGCTTCCTTCACCAACAAATCTCATGCGCACCAACCACACGAAGCAAAAAAAAAGAAAGCGTAATAAACTCGTCAACCCGAGAAATTTCAACTGCTTTTTTAAAAGTGAATGGACGTCTCGCTAAGACAATTCTCAGGCCCTAATTTCGCGATTTCCAAGGCTTCAAGAATTTCGCGTTCGTTCTTTTCTCTCGCGCGTCCGATAACCTTAGTCCGGCCGAAAAGCGGAGTGCATTACTGGTCATCATGCTTTCAGGACTTCCAAAGCTTAGGTAGATGCTGCCCACGTGTATCATTTAAGTAAGTAGAATGCTGTTATAGCCTTGTGTTAATGCAGAAGCTCGTTTGCCCGACATGCACCTTGCAACAGCTGAGCGCAATCTCATAGAGTACTTTCGATCTGTAAAGCATAAACTTGTTCCTGTGGTTATTGCCACACGCAACCTTCTTTTGTTTATCTTTCATTGCTCAGTTGCACAAACGGGGCAGCTTGCAAGGCGCAGAAAAAGAGGGGTCTACCTGGAATTTACCGGCGACCTCTTCAGGCCGTGCGAGATCCTGTGAACATAAAGTATAACTTCATGCACACATCCGCCCCACTTGTGTATCCGCCCCTAGAGGCTTTTAATTGGGGCATCAGGAACTATGTGACTGCGCCAAGAAGGGCGAGCGGAAAACCAGCAGGTCGTAGGCGATCAACATGAGCATCAAACCTAACCTGAACCTTATGTCGACAGGATATTGGTAGCGAAGCCCTGAAGCAAGTTGACGCAGTAGCCCTCTTAACCATTTTGGAATGGCACAAGACAAAGAGCAGGAGTGCCTTTTTTGACCTAGGTATGTACGCTCAGTCTTCAGGGCATATCAAAGTTAACGCGGCGCTAAAAGACTCGAACGAAAGAAAAAAAACGAACAGGAAGAGACGTGCGCCATCTACAAAATGATTTATCGTAGCAACAACGTCATCTTTTATATGTACATCGCGATAATATCAGTGTTGTCTATGTAGCTTATCATTGTTTAATCTGCGCTGCAGCCTGAGTGCAATTCACAAAAATGCGGCGAATTACGGTGAGATTCCGCAGCAGTCCCTCTAGGTTACCACGCTTTCTTTTCTTCGTGCACTCGTGGTGGATTAGAGCGAACGGGGGTGCTTTTGATGTAGAGACGCCGACTGGCTGGTGGCTCACCTTCCCGCCCTTCTCGTCCCAATTCTCGTGGCAGTCGTAGTAGGTGCCGTCGCCCCAGGTGAAAGGTGTGGCGCGGCCGTGTACGAACTGCACGCTCGACAGCAGCGCCGCCACCAGCCAGATGACGAGAATGATGTGTGGGCCCCGTTTTCGCGTCCAGCGAAAGCTCAGGGGCGACATGATCGCGTAGTACCTGCATTGCAAGAAGGTTCGACATGAGAGTAAGCCGATGATATTTGGGGGGGGGGGGGGGGGGGCGGGCCACGAGCGAATATATGGACTTAATAACCTACTAAGGCCTGCAGGTCAGCCGAAATGCAAGCGTTTAGCACAAATTAAAAGCGTACAGCATAAACATTAGAGAGAGATGAACCTTGTAGATCTTGAAATACACGGAAAGGTATAAAGTAAAGAACACGTCCACTAACTTTCGGCTGATTATATTCATTGAAAGAAAAGTATTTTATTCCACCCGGTTATCGCACCGAAAGTTACTACTTACCACACAGCTCAGCTTATCTTGTGTTTTAATTTTCAAGAAAAGCAGTCTCTTTGAGAACGATGCAGATGGAACGCTGACACATTCATGTTTCCTTTTGTTATGGTTCTGCCACAAAATGACGTCGTTATCAAATATACGTGCATAAAATGTGCCAGAGAAAATCTGGGCGTGTTCGGAAGGGGTTGTGCACTCCCTGCCTTTTTCATGTGATAAATTTTATGTAGCTCAAAGCGGGATGGTGTTTGAATAAAAAACGTAGAGAACAGCACAAAAACCTTGACAACAATAAAGGACACCTTGCGGGACACTGTTTGGAGTGCAAGACGGATGAGTGCCATCCGGTTTTCAAGAAATGTCAATTGGTAAGCAGGAATAGAGAACAAGTAACACGGGAGATGGTGGAAGCCAGAAACATACAATTGATGGTAATGCTCCCACAGAGTAGAAAAACCTGTACTTGAAATTAATAATTAAGTTGAACGGAGGCGCACGTGTTGCCTACTTAGAATCCGTCCGTGTTTTCAAAGAGCAACGGGTTTCTCCACGACGAATCAAATGACCCAAATAGCCACCCAGATTGGAGAGAGACTTGAAGGATCAGTAGGAATGTTTGAGAAATGGAGTATTTTGAATGCAACGGGGGCAACAAGTTTCCACCTGAGATGGAACTTCTAAGATGTTTAGAACAGTCACATCACCCGCACGGCAGCGCTCGTCTTGTCGCCGTGTTCATATGATTAATATACAGAGAAGCACTGACCAGAGCTCGCGTATGTGCATTCACTAGACGCAATACTACACTGATGTGCAACACGTTAAGCGTACCCTCCGCTCCCATTCTCTCGTCGACACTCCTCTGGGCACGTTTTCTTCCTATTACCGGCGTGTCACCTGTTGGCAGTACCACAAAATGAAATGCAACAGCGATCGGTGGCAGGGCGGGAGAGGGCGATCTACTAGGTCCTCTTATTACGTAACCATGCCATCTACAGGGCACGCTATGATGCGCGACCAGATTAATTACCAGTAGAGTGGTAATAACGACAGAGTCGAGTCTCCTATTCACGTTGCTTCCTGGACGGGTTCGCCTATCGAATGTTAATGAATTGCTTGAGCATTACGAAGCTATTGGAACATAACATTTCTTCTCCTTGGAAAAAAACAAGAGGATATGAAGAATAGCGAAAAATGTTGGCTCTGGCAACTCGATGAGAACAGCATACAACGTTGTCAAGCAAAACCTACAGCACATTCACGTCCCTTCTAACGGTTAATGCGTATTAAATATTTCCGAGAGGATACAACTTAATGGCACCTTCGCGCTCTTACATGAATTCTGAGTGTCAAATGAAACCCGAAGAAGACCGCTGCTACGGGAACAGCAAAACGACAATATATTGGCTGATGGAAACATAACACTACAAGAACTTGATGCTGCACCGTCCGCTGTTGTGGAGATCGCTGCGTTGATGTGTCAATGCACTCCGCCTGAATTCTACTCCAGCAAACAATATGTTTGCCTTTTTCGTTTACAGTTTCACTTGCGCTGTTTCTGTTTCATGTTACGCCGATGTTACCATAATTTTTTTATTGAGTTCCCGTAACGCGTATCGTTTTTGTATCCGAAAAACAAGGAACGTTGGCGCCATTGGTCTCCAATTGGTAACGAAGAGCGACAAGTCACGATTTGAGTACACAGAATCAAAGGATGCGTGGAAAGTAATGCCCAGAAAATATGAAAAAGACTTAAATTGTGTGCCTGCCACCACGTGCCGCATGGGGCTGAACACTGACAATTAAAGCTTGAACCTGGAATGGTTCTTACATCGTAGTGATTTTCCATGTCCATCAGAGCATCTCGATGCAACGCAAGAATATTTTCGCAAGCCAGCTTTGTGGTGCGCGGCTACAGTAGGTCGTCAGCGTCAGCATCTTGGAGCAGCCCCACATCACATTGTATACTTTTCTCACGATTAAAAGTGAATATGTATCCGTCTAAGATAAGTAGCCTTCTTCACAGTAGACCGACATATGGTGCTGGTAAGCGGTGTTCAAGATAGCTTGGCTGGTAGCGAAGCATGTGTAGAAGATGACAGAAATGTGCTCACCAAAGTGCGACGAAGGAATAGGTTCTCTTTACCGCGCACACACACAAAAAAAAGCAACACCAATGCTCTCAGCGCAGTAACTAGTGCAGTTCGTAGTTAATAAATCCTCTGGGATTCAACACCTGCATCAGTTCTTTGCTTGTAGGAGCAACACCTTTTATTAAAGATAAAAATGCCCACAAACATTGACACCAAGCACCTATAAATTTAGGACTGTAAAATTTGAATTTTGAGGAACACCGAACTTCATTCGTCCCAGCAAAGGATGCACCTCTTCGCTAGTAAATGACACTACATATATCGGCTTCTTGGCTGGAATTCACTGGAGCCAGTTAGAAAAAAAATGGGCAAAAGAGGAGAGAAGAGAACGAACTATTGCACGTTTGTGTGCGTGTTCTTGTATTCCGTAATATTTACGGGTATGGTCCATGTGTTGCTAGAAGTTACATGAAAATCAACTTGTATAATGTTGCGTGTTGAGGTAAGGCGCAGGCAACTCACTAATAAAACTGTTTATTGAGCGAACTTGTACTCGAACTAAATTAACGCGGCAGCAGCAGACCAGGCGTGTGCCGACGTACGGTATGGCACGGCGGCCATAGGCTGAGCACATTTTGTGCCTGTGTTATCGCTCTTCCGCGAACCATCGGCGAGCAGACATGTGGCGCTGCAAGGCTTGGTAGTCAGAGCGCAGTCGTCGCGCGAACTGATGTGCAAAGTATGTTGCTGGCTAGATTCTATAAAAGGTATGCCGCTTAGTTCGCGGCAATATCGACCTAGGAGCCAGTGTCTCGTTGACCACGTGAAATACTCATTCAAATGTGAAATTATGCATCTTTTTTCTATTTGGATCATTTTTTAAATATATGGGACCAGTTGTGTTTGTGTATTCGATACTTATTATCTATATCTCTTTACTCAGTTATTATTCAGAGACCTCCTGCCGTCCTACGGGCATTGTCTGAAGAGCTGTAATTAAGCCCATATAGACCAAAGGATTGCGCGCACACCCGACACCAATCATTTTAAAGCGGCAATGCGCAAGGGGATGAAGACAGATGGTCAGTTAACACTTACTAAAGAAAGAAAAATTTTATTCGATTGGTGAAAAACAACAATTTTGTAGTTATGTTAAGAGGTACTTTTGTTGCATGGGAAAAAAACAGGAAGACGGAGAGCCAATAAGTTTCTTCTTTTTGACCTAGTATACGGACTTTTATTTTGAAAGCAAAGGTATGCCCCCTTGTGTTTATTGCTGAAGGGTACTCACATATCGCACACCTGAAGGGAATTACTCACAAGGAGAGACATATACGAGATGTCCCGTTATTTTGTGTCCTCATAAAATTATTCTGCTCAAATCTATCAATGACAACCTCTGCGCATCTTCAGATTCTCCCCATTTTTCTTAAGTTAAAAACGACAGACGTCTTCTTTGGCTAAGCCTGGCGACCTAGCACCAAACACACTGCATCTGAATCTAGCCGTTTCAGTAAGTATTCTTCGGAAGAAAGTATGTATGTATGATCATTTTTAAAGCTGCTACGATTCCTTCGAGAGTCCCCGTCCCGTCTTCACAACCAACAAGCCTTAGGAAAGTGCGTCTGTGTGAGAGCTCTTCATGGCGTAGAGCGGACAATATGTACACGTGGAGGAAAGTACTTATTTCGGTCACAGCAATCAGCTCGGTTAAAAGACCATCTCCGCTGAAGTGGAAACGAGGTTAGTTCACAAATATCGTGAAGCTCCTTCTCTGTATCCCTAGCATGAGCAGAAAAACGGGAGATGACGCGGTGTAACGTTGGAATTTATGCGGCATACTGCCGCGTAGGCACCAGCCTGTCTACTTAGAGTAGGCGACTTCAGAGTTGTCCACCTCACGCTTTGAGGGCCCAACGTAACCTTAAGCAAATGCTTCCTTGTGGCGTTCTAGACGGGAAGAATTATTTCTGACCTAAGTTTTACTCCCCAGCTTTATAACACTGCCTTCGTCGTTTTACGTTCTTTTACGTACGTTTATCCTCTTTCGGCATTTTCAAGAGGAACCTATGCAATCTCAACGCAAAGGCGTGTTACACCAAAATGCAGCCTAAAATGTGGCATATTAGCCTTGCTACTTGCGCAACAGCAGCGCCACTCTCGTTTAAATGTCGCATATGCGGTAGCCAAGGCATTCTCCTCCTAACTTCCGGCGCATCCGGCTGTGCACTGGCGGCTAGATATTCAATAATGCAGTCTATGCACACCAAGGCTATGCGAGCTGAGTGCGCATTTCGAGACGGCTGTGCAAATCTGGACGGTTGAGAGGCACTCAGTGCAAGGTGACGAAGCGAGGGGGAAGAGCGAGGACGGTGAGCAAGAGCACCATGGCTGGGTCGATACCACGGGTGCGGCGTCCGGTGAGAGATAAAGCACTTGTGCCCCGGGAGCACGAAAGAGACCTGGGCCAAAAATGCAGGCCGTTGGCAAAAGCATGGGTCGCCGTCAAATGCGTTTCACCGCGGTATTCACGTTCTTACGTATTCTTTTTCATTTTTTTAAATCTAACCGACTCTTTTTTTTATTCACGACCATGAGCGGTGCATTCTAGAATCCAAAGAACTGCGAATAGAGAGGGAAGCAGGGCCCATTAGGATGCATTTAATACATGATTCTTCGTAGCGCACAGAGCATTCCGGTTGGATCTTTGATTCCTAGCACGGAGTATTCGTTTTAAAAGCATATTCAAGCGGTACATCCTGAATCGTTAACTTTTGTGTGTCGTTCTCAATTAAAAACAAAGGCTGCCACGTCTGGAAGACGTTGAAGTAACGAGCGTTAGCTTTATTGTCCAAGCGTAAAACGGGAGTCTTTCCGCATCCAGCGGGGCCAGTGAAGAAAACCCTGAGTGGTCTGGAAAAGTAACAACTTTTCGACCTAGCGGAGCGATCGACGCCTAGCATCACCTATCAGAGAAATTAGGATGCATGTCTACCCGTTGTCGAGTTACACCCCCTCATCATCATCATCATCAGCCTGACTACCCCCACTGCAGGGCAAAGGCCTCTACCTTGTCTCTCCAATTAACCCTGTCCTTGGCCAGCTGCGCTCACCCTATGTCTGCAAGCTTCCTAATCCCATCCGCCCACCTAACCATCTGCCGCCCCCGATACGCTTGCTTTCTCTTAGAGTCCACTCCGTTACCATTAAGGACTAGCATTTACCTCGCCTTCGCAGTACATGCCCTGCCCAAGCCCATTTCTTCCTTTTGATTTCGACTAGGATATCATTAACACGCGTTTGTTCCCTTACCCCCTCTGCCTGCTTCCGGTCTCTTAATGTTACACCTATCATTTTTCTTTCCATGACTCGCTGTGTTGTCCTTAACTTAAGCTGAACCCTTTTCGTTAGCCTCCACGTGTCTGCCCTGTAGGTGAGTACCGGTAAGATACAGCTGTTGTACACTTTTCTTCTACTATTACCCTGATGATCTAAGAGAACCTACTACTGATGATCTGAGAGAACCTGCCATATGCGCTTCACCGCAATCTTATCCTTCTAGTTATTTCCCTCTCTTGATCCGGATCAGCTGTCACTACCTGCCCTAAAGAGACTTATTCCTTAACCACTTCCAGCACCTCGCTTCCCCCTCAAGATACGTCCCAAATGGAAATTGCTTCGTTTGGGGGTTCAAGGTGGGCCTACAATTTGGCTTACGGTGCGATATGGTAACGCTTCAATTAGTAATTGCATGTATACAATGTTTACCTGTAATTTAATTGTGGCTTTATTAGGGTTTTATTTGCCTACCAAAGTCGGTACACAACTGTCCCCGGATGGGGGCCGCTTGCTGTAGGCATATATATAGCAAAACGAATGTATACGTACATAGCGGTCCCGCAACGGGAGTTTTCGTACCCGTTATACGGTATATTTTGGGGGGAGGGGATGAGGGAGGAAAGAGATGGGAGGGCGCAACCAATTTTAACGGCCGCCATCTTGGATTTGAGAAACCGAAACTGTGCCGCCATTTCGTCCCCTGACGTCATACTCACATAGTTCTACCTCTATCCACCATATTGGACCGTGACGTCATCATTGGCACGTGGCAGGTGGTTGTTTATATCATGCTATTGAAGATAGCGCTACAAGTCTCAATGCGAGATGTGCTGTTTTCTAGTTGCTGCCACAGATCGCGCATTGATCTCAGGGTGGTAGCAGATCCCACGAAATCTCAAAACATGATGAGTAGTTGCTGCTACAGATGGCGGTGTGATCTCAGGGTGGTAGCACACCCCCGAAGACTCGAAAATGATGCCTAAGAGCTAACGCTCTGCGTTAATGTCCGGATTAGAGAACATGAAAGAAATGTAGAGGAAGATAAAGAAGGGCCAAACATGCCTAAGCATATTAGGTCCTGCCCGTCACGCTCCTTTGAGCCAAGTTTTTCAGGGGCGCGGATTCTAGCTACCGGTAAAGATACGAAAGCCCGGGAATTAGTTGAGGCTTTTTTTATCGGAGAGAAAGGAAGCATGTGCGTCAGCGACCCATCCGTATCTTTGTATAAGGCTGAAAGGCAATTTTTAACCAGTGCACTTGCATATCGATCTTGATCTGATTGTGTTCCTTGCGTCTCAGACAGCTATATAAGTGTATGTGGTGTGCCTCCGAATAAATCAGTTGTAAGTGGCGCTTTGTACCGTATCCTTCCTTTTGTCTGTGTGTGTTCGCCCCTAATACCTAAGGTGAGTTCAAAGAGCAGTTTCTTGTATTACTTTGCGCTTGATGTGAAGCTAACGCAGATGCTATTCTACATTCAGGGTCTTTTGTAGTAACACGGAAAATTGAACTAGCTTGTAGGGTATGTTCGCAGAAACAGCGCTGAAAGACAAGTGACGAGCAAGAAGACGGGACGAGCACTGTCTTGCCATTTTTTGTCTTTCAGTGCTGTTTCTACGAACTAATCTTTTGTATTATCTTCTGCATTGTGCCGTCACTTGTCTCTGTCCTGTCTTTTACTTATCTGGCTGCGGGACTGTTCAAGCGCCGATCGTTCTGTCCGCTGTTTCAAAGCCCGTCACCACTTTTTTCCCCTTTTTACGCTTACAACGACCAGTGTTGCTTCCAGTTCTTGCACTAACACCAAGCCAAACCAGAAGGAACTTGACCAGAAAGGTAGCGGCACTCAGATTCGTTCTTTGCCGATTCCTAGATCTTCCAAGCCAGCGCATGTGCTTTATCACAGTTGCCGAGCGCGTTGAAGGAAATGTGTAAGAAATAAAACTCTTCACTCAAAGGACAGTCTTGTATCATGCATGTTTACGGCTGCATTAATATAAGAATGCAAAATGCAGGCGCTACCGTTTCAACAGAGCACGCGGGCCAAGAAGGATAGCGCAGGTATGCTCCTGACGGCATCTGCGTTTCCCCACCGGGCAATGCTTCAGCGTTCTGCACGCTGCAACGTCGCGCCGGTACGCGCATTGCTGTCGCTGAGAATGGGCGCACTGTCACTGCCGCGGGTGAAGAAACTTTCCGAGCGTGACCTTTAAAATCACAAATAACAACACATTTTCAGCCCAGCACGCGAAATGCTTTTTTCGACAAACTGCCGACGGCAATAACCATTGCATATGGGGCGCATAAACTCAAGCAGGCAGTCTTCCACGTTCATTCGAAGTTTTTTTTTGCCTTTTCTCAGTGTCTCTGCCCTCTATCTTTATTTATTCTTTAAATTGAGCTTGAATACGAACCTTCTTGGTCCATTAAGCCAAGCTGGACAGCTCGCCACGACTGTCAGGGCGTTCTTTACAGCGGATGACAAATGGCAGTGCAGAAGAAAGGGTCCGTAATGGGCGCCACAAACGCGGCCGTCGCCAGCAGTAATTCCTGCACTGCGATACAGGCAGCTTAATCTCGCGGACACAAATATCGGCACGCCTCTCGGGGGACGTAGAGGACGGAGGGGGGGGGGGGGGGGGAGTAGACGGTGGTCAGAGAGCAAAATTACTTCTCTACTGCCGAACATTACAGCCCGAGCCATCAGCATGCCCTAGTGAATTTGGGTGAGATTTCTCGACAGACACTCTTTATTTTGTATGAAGAAGACTATTCCCTGCAGACGCTGCAAACAATTGCTCGCACTTTTCTGCAAATAGCATGAGGCATTCCTTCAACTGATTAAGCTGTTACACAGTACTAAATTTAAACTGGACATGATGCAAGTGCGTAAATCTCTGAATGCTTCGCTGGTGATTTGAGACAGATGTCGAAATACTGATTGTTTTCTGTCTGTGTTTTGTTCTCACCAAGAGATGCTAGTTTTGATATCCTAGCGGTAGCTCTAATCACGCGAGTACATTTGTCCAGCTCGTCAGGAGCTCCCAAGAAAGCGCTCATTACGCTTCTGTACGCCTCCTGTTCCTTCCGTTGATACATTGATTCTCGTGATGCGGAAACTCTACCCAACAAAGTTTAATACGAACTCTGGGAGGACTCCTCGACCACACCGTGCTTTTCTACGAAATAAAGCCAACGTCGTCTAAAAAGAGATCGCTTTATTTAAATTGCTCACTGAGACCTGGTTCGCATGCCTTTGTCTTTTGCTACAAGGCTGAAGTCGTCTGACGCACCAGTGACTCCGGCCAACGAACAGTTAATTCGCTCATTGGTCGTTGCCTAATCGCGAGTTATTGTTTATCATCAGGATCTAACGCATGCGCACGCGAAGGCGTACTTCTGGCGTGATTGGTAAACAGGCAAACAGTACTCATCGAAAGTAGTATGTACTCTCTGAAACCTGCAAACTCCCCTCCTTTCAACCCCCCCCCCCCCGACCTCCGGCCACAGTTTCACAATTTCGAGGTACCTGAAAGCAGTGTGTAAATAGACGGAGCTGGATCATCTTGGCTTGTCCGCTCGTCGCGGACTCGTTACGTTTCCACGCCGGCATAAAGCGAGGGGGGAATGGAGGGAGTGCGGAAACGGGCGTGGCAACGGTTCCGGACGCGCGCGTGAAGGCTTGAGATCAGAGACACCTATGCGGCCCACATAGTACAGCCCCAGACAGGTGTTTAGGCTTCACACCCGCTTCCGACGCTTCAGAACGCCGGCGCTCATGCAGGAGCACCCTGCTCAGTTCATTAGCGACGCAGCGGGTGGCCTGTCGCGTGACGTACAATGGCAATCTTTCTGACGCCGTCCGCGAGGAAAAGTGTGCGCCCGCCTTTTAAGGATATTTACACTGCTGCCCATTCCTGCGCCTCTCTTTTCTGAGTCAGCTTCCTGTGCTTCTTTGTTCGGGGCGTCCGTGGGAACCCCTTTGTCCGCGGAGGTCGTGTGCCCTCCTAATTAACGCCGTTTAGCGGAGCCGGTAGCTCGACGCAAGCAGCACTCTGGGTGCTGCCTGACCTTTCTTCAGTTATTTCCTTTTATTTCCCCCGGGCGCCGGTGTTCCCCCCCCCCCCCCTCCCATCCCTCCTTGGAGTCCTGCGAATGTGCTTGCGCATCGCTCAACCGCCGAGAAAGCCGAGACCGCGCGAAGCGATAAAGAAGGACCAAGGCATCTCTCCCTCGTCCCCCATCTTCCTCTGGCCTCTCTGCCGAACGCTCGCGTCGCCATTCTCCCGCCCGCCGTCGCTGCATTGCGGCGTTGATAAATGGCGGCTCCCCGAGGAGGTTTTTGTGCGTCCTCGGAGCGGGAGCCTGCTTTGTCTTACCATGTGTCTAACTGTGCTCGCAGAGCCGTCGACAGGCGCTCACCTTCGCTCTGCTCCTCCTTCGACGACGTGCACTTGCGCAACTATGCGAGCAGTGGCAACAAAGGAGGAAGGCCTGAGCAAGTTAGAGGAAGAGAAGTTGCGCGAGAAGCGGAGAAGAAAGAACTGGGTGAAGATGGGTAATCGTGATGCGGAGGACGTTTGCGTTTATACAGAGAGAGTGCCGTCTTGGAGGAGTAAGATGTATCGTAGCGTTAGACCCTGCATTGCTGCGTTTTGCTCTTCTTGTTCGCGTGACAGAAGAGGCCTTAGTCGCAAAGCATCGCAAAAAAAGGATGCTTTGCGCCAGGTTGATTAACGGGCAGAAGTGCACTGGTGGCTTACTTTGTAGGGCATTTATTTAAATGGGCTGCAGAAAGCCTCGCAACGAGGCATTCTTGCAGAAGCTTCATTAAATTTTAAATGAACTAAACTTGTAAACCTCTCTTCGGAAGTGAGAAATGGAAGGCAGACATCGTGCGCACGTCCTACAGAAGTACGCCTCAAGCAGTCTCATGAATATGTGTCTACAATGGGGCTTCACTCATGCACTTGCCGTAGATTTTAACAAACTCCTAATAAGCTTCAGGGATAATACTGCATTTAGACATGTTGTGTTTTTTTTATGCTGCTCAGAAGCTGTATCTTTGCACGGAGAGGCTCCACTGTAAACCTCTTAGGTTGCACGGGCCCCCGTAAATGCTTAACGACTAATAATCTTCGCTTGCTTGGTCATGGACGCATCACCTGGTTTGACTCGTGCAGGCCTTCTCTTATTTAAGTGGTACTTCCAACTACCACACTTCCAGCAGACTCCGCATGAGTTTACTATATATTTTTTGTATCTAGCCTCATTTGAAGCTATTTCTAGCCAGTGGACACAGTCTTTGAATTTTTTAGAGCCGAAAAATAACCGTACATTATAATTTTGTGGCATACGTTTCGAACGGCGTCCAAAATTGTTTGTGCGTGGCGGTACCAGCGGTTTCTTCATTATGCTGCTCAGCTGTCTTGCAGGCCATGCCTTTTGCATTTTCAGAAGGGAGTGGCCTGTATTGGCAAAATATTAGTAAAGAAATTAATTTCTAGGTTGTGGGACCTAAAATTTAGTTGTAAAAAATATGGACATTTCTTCGTGCTCGTTAAAATTGTCGCCATCTATCAGCTCGTGCTCTTTGCCCAAAGGTAGAGGAAAATTCCCTTGCGTCAGCATGACAACATTATTTTGGTGCTAGTGCTTAGTGCTCCATCAACAAGCACTGAGATAGGAAATATTTACTCTCTGTGGTTGTGCCTTTTCTTCGTCACCGCATCCATCCGCACAATACCATGAAAAACCCTACGAGTGCAAGAGGCAACACGGTCAAACTAAAATACAACCTCCCCTGAAAATAACAGCCATTGGGAGAGCAGCCTAACCGCGGCAACGACTTACGTTCATTACAATTTTTGTTTCACTGACGATACGAAAAAGAGTAAATGTTATATGCATACGGCGCAGTCTTAAGCAATCAGGCGAGAAAATGGTCCTCTCGTGTGACCACACCTTGCCTTGCTGCTAATCTGCTCAAGAGTGCCTTTGTTGGGAAATGAAGCGGTTCGCCAGGTCCTTGCTGATAGGACTATTGTTCCGTTCTTAGTAACCTGAATGGAGGTAACAATGGACCTGCAAATATTTACGTCCCTTCCGCAGCTCGGGGCACAGTGATCCAGGTTTGTCAAACCGGTGCAGCCACGGCGCAGGAGCGGGCACCTTCCTCTAAGGGAATTCGATTAGTTTTGTCGGATGATAAACTCCACAGAAATCACACGGTGCACCGTCGGCAGCGCCTTAATGTACAAGCCTTAGCAGAATTGTTATCGAGGGCGCAAGGGTAGGTCTCCTAGGAAAGAGCTTTGCAAGCAGACTGATGGGCACGAAAGGCTGGCCGAAACTGCAATGGTGCGAGCATTTGTCGCGAGTAAATAAGGCCTCGAAGGCAAGCTTTCGCCACAGATGTCTCCAGAGAAGGGGCTTTTACGAACATGAACTTCATTTTTAATGTTCGTAGCGTCCCCCCCCCCCCTCCTTCGTTCTCAGCTAGGCAAAACTTTTATCCGTAATTAGGTCTGCGCCGCTCAGAATGAAGGCAAACCATGCGTGCTCATGTCACTCCAACTTTTCTGAGCAGTCACTTTTTTTCACTCCCGGAACTCGTATCTCTCTCGTCCCCATAGCAGCCACGAGCGGCAGTCGCACGGTCTCGTGACCACACATTACGTACCGCATGATGCTGGCGTCGCTCATGGCGAAAGGACGGTGCGTCTCGCCGCGCGGGTAAGCTCGTTTCTGTTTTGGCGGTGGGCCTTGCTTAAGAGCAGGGCGTGGGCAAGGCAGAATCGTTGTGGAAGCTACTGGCTGAGGGCAACTCTCAGGTTCGGCACGTTCCGCGCTGATGGGAGGGTGCAGGTATGGAGAGCGGTCCTTCTAATTGCTGACGTTCCAGACGCCGCAACACAAGACGGCCCCGCATGCAACGAAGTGTAGGGCAGCAGTGATAGGCTGCCCAAGCGACTATGAAAACAGCATCGTGCCGGAAGAATCCCACGACGCAACAATTTGTAATTAGGAAAATTGTATAATGGCAGTAAGTTCCAGACTATACGTAATATGTGACATTATACTACACTTCGTATGTTATGCTATGCTTGTGCTGCGTGAGGTGATTGCAGTGGGTAGGAAAATATTAGGGGGAGCCTGGAACCCCAAGACATCGCAATCACGCAGCCCACGCAGCATGTGGCACTCATCGCCCGCAGAGTTTCGCGATTCACGCACCATAGCATTTGCTTCTATTTTGTTTTTAGTGTGTTATCTGTTTTCCGCCATCGCAAGAAATCATCATTTCATGCTAAGCACTCAGGCAAATCTTGACTACGCTTTTTGGCCGCCGCAATATTGCGCACGAGTGATCACGGTCTCTGGTTGCCGATTCTGCGACATGCAGAGCCGCTGGCAGGAAAATGAAAGTGTTACCTTGAGGTTCCCGAGCAATGTTCATGTAGAGCGCTTCCGAAAATTTTGGCGACTGTGGTTGTCATGAATACATACATAGGCGTGTGTTGCAATCGCAGCCACCAAGCTGGTTTGTTTTCGTCCAGAAAACAAGTACATCCGAATGAACGGTTCAGTTCCAAAGCATTTTTGAGCCTGCGCTTCTGCCTGTCGTTTTATCCGCACTACGAGAAAATAGCCGAAAATACTTGAACGGCATGCCTTGCAAATGCTCCCTGACCGTGGCACCTGTAGCTGTAATGAGCACGCGGCCGCGCAGCGATGCAGTGATTGTCGCTCCTGGTTTTACGGTTAAGGACCTTGAGGAGGTACTGCGCTATTAATCACAAGCACGCGCTAACGTATTAATGCAGTCCTTTCGACCATATACACGTGCTATCGCTGCCTCGACACTGACCAGCTGGGTTTAGAAGTTTTCCAACAGGTCCTTCAAACGTACCTGTTCGCTGATTTTAAATGCTAGGATAAGCGCCACTAAATCAAAAGCGCTATGAATTTCGACCACATGAATCCCGGGGACAAAAATAGAATTAAAAGTTTCTCATCTCAACTGCTGTTTCATATGCCAAAACCATGGTGCGGAAATGTAAAGGCGCCAAAACCTTGACGCGGCAAAGACCAGCTATTCATCGAAATAGCAATGCAATACTTTATATCTCAGCATGGGGTTTTTCAAACGATTTATTTCATATTGTTACACCCGTGTTTTAATTCACTGGCTCATAGCTAGCAGAACAAGCCGCAGCGGTTGATCGGTTGTTTGGCGCTCGGCTGGTCACCCGAAAGACGCGCGTTCGATCCGGGCCGCGGCGGTCGAATTTTGACGGAGACGACACTCTAGTGCAGCGTGTACTGTGCGATGTCAGTGTACGTTCAAGAACCCCAGGTGGTCGAAATTTCCGAGCCCTTTCAAACTCTCCCTGATCACAGCACTGTCAAATAGGATGATCCCGAAGGCATGCCGGATTCGCTGAAAACGAGGCAGTCCATGATGAAGCTCACGCGATAAGCAGCCTAGAGGACCAACCAACACCCCACCTCGAACCCCCTCCATACACATATTGCGTTAGACCGGAGAGCCAGCGACTTACTCGTTGGATCCAACCCCTATTCAATAAAAAGCTGACCTGTGCGGAAGCGATAGCATGGCGATTAATTCAAATTCTTTTCCAAACTATTACAAGTACAGAAAAATGTACCCCACACAATACCAGCACACTTAACCCTAGTCCCACACTTGCCCGTTCCGCACTTTACCACATCGTGTGGGGATGCAAGGGTAAACCCAAACACTTAAAGACGCCAGAGAAGTCATTTTAGTAGTGGTAGGCTCTACTTACCAGCGACATCCTGGAGAGCCAACTAGCGCTCAATCAGCAAGTTCGTACGCCAGCCCTGGCTATAGGAGTCTTGGAAAAAAGGCCCCATCCACCTGACCTAAAGCCGATCTTCAGTATGGTCAAATAAAGTTTTCCCTCCTCTTCCCACCTTCCTAGCCTTTTTTTTTCAAGCTAATTGTTTGTTTCCTGAAAATATGCGTTGTGGTAAAAAAAGAAGAAGAAAAGTTTACTTGCCGCGGATGTGAGATTCAAGTTTAGTAAAGGAGCCTAGACAGAACTTCAGCTTACCCTGTAACGGGCATTTACTTTTTCCTGGGGCCATAATGGATTGTTCCTCTTCTTGAGCGTCAGGAGTTACGATCGTACTTAAGCCATTAGACAGTTTTAGTGCAGCGGACGTTTCTTGATTGCTCGCGTAGTGGAATAGCAGCTGCAGAATTTGCAAGCGCATAACACTAACAGAGAAATAGCGTTACCGCTCGTACGCAATTTCTAGAAGTTAGCGTTGAGTCCTTTGCGTACTTAGCGTGAAAACATGGCGACATCCTTGCAAGCGGGATCTGCCCGCTCATCCAAATAAGAATCGTTGCGGTTCTCGTCGGCAAATTTAGCGGGAACTACTGGTGTTGCTTTCTTTCGCTGTGACTAAACCTGGTTACACGACAAAGGGTAAACTTTAATTAAGCACAGTTTTTGAGTCACCCTCGTCAGTATGAACGCCTAGCCCTACTGAGGTATTCAGCTTGCGTTGCGGCCGCCTACAATTGCTCGTAACTTAAAACAAGAAGGTTTCGTACTCTTTCCGGGTATTTTATGATTTAAATAATTTACCGCGGTCATTTATATTAATTTGGCCTCAGTTTTTTTAGAATTTCAGAACCTCCTGTAATGTAGCCAACTCCCCCCCCCCCCCCCCTAAAGAAACCCCGCAAGAGGTCATTTTTGAAACAGGTTAATTCGTAATCGTCTTAAATGCACAAAAGAGGCGCTACTTCGGCTCAATAGTTATGGTGCTCGGCTGCTGACCCGTAAGACGCGGGTTCGATCTCGGCCGCGGCGGTCGCATTTCGATGGAGGCGAAATTCCAGAGGCACTTGTAGTGTGCGATGTCAGTGCACGTTAAAGAACCCCAGGTGGCCAAATCATTCGGAGCTTCCGCTACGCTGTTTCTTATAGCCTGAGTCGCTTTCGGAACTTCATAAATCAGCCAACTAAATCAAATAACAGCATTTTTCGTCGTACATTCCGCAATTCCAAAGCTTTGTGAAAAAGCGATGCTCGAGTGTTTTTAATGCACGAGCGCGTTAAAAAACTAAACAAAATTCTCTAAGCAGCGTTTATTTCTGCCTATGTGGGCAACTAACACCAACATGAATCCATGCCGTCGCAGCCGGCATTGCTCGCTTGATATAGCCAGCGATTTTGATGACAACTGTGTGCCATTTCTTGTTCTCAAAATGGGAATTAAAAAAAAAAAACGCACGGAATGGGCTCAGAGCATTCTGCTTCCGGCTGTTCACCGGCTATAATGAACATGAATCTGACATGGAGAGGCTGCCAGCCCTTAGAAAATGCTTTTTTTTTTCTGCTTCCTTTGCATTTTCCACTATGTTTTCTGAATAGACTTCCTATAGATTTTTTTTTTCTGACAAAAGGAAGTTCACACAAACACTCAATTTTTTGTTCTTAAGTGAAAACAAATTATACGCGTATATTTTTCGTTTCTATGCATTCCCTTCTGTCTTTCATCTTTCCTGTGGTAGAGGCTTAACGTTGACTAACTGGATTAACGTTGGATTAACGTTTACTAACTGCTTAGCTTTTAGCGAAATCGAAAACACATAAGCTTCCTTATTTGTCCTCGAATATATCAAAAATAAATGTAAAGCACATCCCTATTTCTTTTTTATGCGTTGCCTTCTGCCTTCCTGCAACCTCTGTATATATGCTTTTTTGGGTATTTTTTTCCTCCCTCAAAGGGGTTCAGTCTGAGTGGACTCTTCAGCCTTCCGTGAAAAGAAATACGCATCAGCCTCATTCCCATGCCTTCCTGGTAACAAAGGTGAACTTTATTGATAAATAAGTTATCCCGCAATAGCGAAACTCGTGTAAGCAACCACACTACCGCTCTTTACTGACGATAAAGGGAAGTATACGCATCAAGACACACAGAAAAATGGATCAACAACTTCAAAATACAGTTGGCTCGATGGCAACCTACATATTGCGAAAAAGAATAGCTAAACGCGCTATCTTTTCAGCTCATCCTCAGCCGAAACAGAGCAAAAAGAACAAAACACACACACAAAAATGTAGGGAGGAAGAAGTGATAAGGCAACGTGTGAAAACAAAAGAAAAAGAAACTGCGCCCGTTTCGCACAATTTCTTTAGTGTTTATTGCTTTTGCGCTATTTTCGGCATCATGTGCCAACTTTAGCGAAGACGTCGATCGTACTAACTGTGTTTACATTTCTGAAGAAAATTCTTCGCTTAAATTATAGCGCCATAGCTAAATTAGCTTGTCGCACTGTTAGAAATTTTCGGGTGGGAATTAAGTGCGTAGCAATAATTTCGAGCGCTAGGAATGCAGTGCCAACCGCTGGCGCCATGGAGGTTGTAACGCAGAAGGAGCCAGTTATTACACTACTTGTGAAGATTGCGAAGATTCCAACTCCTGCTCGAAATTCTGAATTTAAAGAAAAAGCCTAATAAGTGGAAAACTTGAGCAGTAGGCTTTATGCCCATTATTTTTAAATTTTTTAGGGGGTTGAACGTCCCAAAGCGACGCAGGCTATGAGGGATGCCGTAGTGAACGGCTCCAGAAATTTCGACCACCTGTGGTTCTTTAATGTGCACTGACATCGCACAGTATACGGGTCTCCAGAATTTCGCCTGCATCGAAATTCGACCGCCACAGCCGGTATCGAACCCGCATCTTTCGGGTTAGCAGCCGAGTGTCATAACCACTGAGCCACCGCGGCAGCCGCTTCAAGCCCAAATATTACAATGACCATGATGTGAGAAAACTGTGCTAAACTGGTTACAAGACAAAAACAAAGTGGTAGGGTTTTAACGTAGTTAAACCGTGTAGACGTGCGAAAGCATGTGTTTAGCCTGGTTGGCTTATGGTTTTTGCTTTACTATATAGTCGGCACGTCTCTCGACGATACTAGTTCGGTAGTGGAATTAGTTGATGAGACAACGTTCAATGCAAAACGCGAGCGTGTGTTGCAGCTGACACTCGGCGTGACAGGCTAGGCGATAGCATAGTGATCTCATGCACATAACAGCGAAGCTCTGTTCGCGGAGCCGTGGGATCGATACCGAGTCTCTGCTATATTTATTTATTTTATTACTTTATTCAAGGCCAGGTTTCAGCGTGGAACGGGTTTTGCAGCTTTGGTCACGGAGTAGAGCTTTCGCTCTGAAACGCACATAGGAACGATTATAAACACAGAGTGCGCCAGTTCCTTACGATTGCCTGCACAATGAAGAACCAACTAGACACTGTTTTTACTTTGTTAGCCGTGGTGTATTGTGAGTGGCGTAAGGGATGACAAGTAATAAGGTCCGAATATCAATCCTGGTCTTTGCATCGTTCCTTTTACTCTTATTTATTTGAGTTTTGTTTTATAAAGCAATTTTTATTCCGATTTTGTTTGTACTGCATTTTTTCGTGATTTCCGGAAGGAACTGACGAGGAAGTTCAAAGGAAGGTAATTCAAATTGTAATGACGGGCGGTGGCCAATTTTCGGTTCGCACGAATCTGGGAGCAACTTCAAAGAAAGGGGATGTAGACGGAATTTACGGCCAGTGGTGAATTTTTGGCTGAGAAAAAGTTCGAATATTGTTGGCTGGTACTGCCTGTGCGCAGTTCACTTTGAATCCAATGGGCATTCATAGTTTCATAAGGACACGTTCCGAGACAGTTTTGACGTCCGCGTAAACCCAATAAGAAAAACAGCAATGACCGCGTCTCTAAGTTATTGCCACTTGAGAAGCCGTATGTGCAAATGTCAGTATTGAGTGGCCTCTGGTTTTTTTCCGATGAAAGGAATGGCTTCGATGAGAAAATATTTGGCGCCACAAATGACATAATTATTATTACGTGGTTCAACTTCACTCTCCTCACACGCATGCTCTTTTCTGGGTATCCACCAAATTTTCGTTCAAGGTTCGCTGATTCTTCACCCTTAAGAATTCAGTGTCTCAGAAATTCAAGAGGGCGCCGATGAGCCCCAAAGAGATGGTCCTTGTTTTCGTCTAGCGGGCGTCTTTACCACCCGCTTTCAGCCTTCGGGTGTCCCGGCATGGCTTCGCTGGTCGGTGTGTCCCCGACGCCATTACACTCGGCGGCACCAAGGAGGCATGCAAACGGGCAAGCCTCATTGCAAAACGTGAGGCGATAGTCTGATTGAGTCAACCAATTCAATGAAATCATTCTCGCTGGAAGAACGTAAAAGCACGTGGTAAGCTTTTTGCATTTTTCTACAAGGCACCAATGAGCGAAGTTCTCGCTAGCTTCATTCAAAGCTTTATTCCGCAAATTTTTGTGGGAAGAAATAAATGCGAAAATATTCCGTCAAATTCGACAAGAAGAGTTTAGCATAGCAAACGTAAAGAATTGCAAAAGCTTTTCACCTGCCATCACAGTTATTTTATTTCGTCTTTCTGGATTACGTAAGAGTTGTTTTCAGAATCCGGGACCAGTTCTTAAAACAACTGGTTCCAACTTATTCAATCTGGCTGCTACACAAACTATTGTGTTTAACTAGAATTTATTTCTTGTTTCCAGCAGTTGTAACTTTCAATTGTCTACAAGTTCTGCAACATATGTTCCTGTTTTACTACAAGCAACAAATACGTCGCATATATGAACTCCACGCATAAACTTCGTGTTTCATAATGCATTTTATTTTGATCGCGTCTTCAAATGTGCTAAAACCGCTAGGACTGGATTCCGCATCAGCTCTTAAGAACTTAAGCTGCACCACCTGTAGCCTGCATGCTACATTTTCTTTTATTGTTTTCTGTACTTGCTCTGCATTTGGCACAGTTGAATAGATTATTCGTAGCTGAAAGAAGCCGTTGTTGGTAGAAATATTATAGAGTACGGTCATGTAACTGCTAAGAAGAGTTTGAAAGTAAATATTACTTTTTCGCGCAATTAATCGCTGATTTATTTTGAATATTTTTTAATTAAAGTCATTGCAAGTTGGTTGATGTTAAAAATTTTTTATTGAAAGTCTACAAGCACATTTCGATGTAATTAATCTTTTCGCGTGCGTGTCGTGAATTCTGCTTATGGCTTATGGATAAAACCTTAATTATTTTCCCAAAATGTGTACAAATATTAATAATAATAAAAAAAATCGGTGATTATTCCTGGGCAAACGTGTGGCTCTCAAACACTTCTTAAAGCCGGTACGAGTATCCGTGCCACGGAAGTAGCACAAAAACGTTTTATGCGATAGCGACCATGACGGCCACGCACAAAAGAAAAATCTACGAGAGAAAAAAAAACACGCAACGACCCGGTCGCGACAACATCATCTAGTGTAGTGTCGGCCCACTCAGTCGCGAGGGGCGCTGCTGCGGAAAGGAGGGCCACAAAAGTAAAGTATAAAAGCAGCCGCAGGGACCGCAGTGCGCAGAGGGGGCAGTCTTGCGTGAGCCCATCCATGCACCGCTACCGCTGCAGGGTCATCGGTAAGGGCTAACCTGTCGCTCAGGCGATGGTCGTGAGGGCGTTCGGGGCGACAAAAATAGAAAGACGGCAAAGAACCAACGAAGGAGCCACGTCATACCCTACGCCTCAAAGGGTAAAAGAGTTATGAAGTAATTCAGAGCCGTGGGGTGAGAGCACTTGGCTGCCGTCGACTCTGACGTGTACAGAGGGTTTGAGCCCGCGAAGTAGTTCCATGCGCTATTTTTTCGCTGCTCTTCGCTCTCTCTATCCAAAGGGTGGCTGACAACGTTACTAAAAACGTCAGTCAAACGTTGACCAGGAAAACCGCCAGTGAAGTTTATTTTGCGGATGGCGGCAGAACGAAATGGCCAGACGTCTGCGATTATTCCTCTGCGTTGAATGAAACGGCAGTTTCTGCTTTCAACAGACCGAAGTGCAGTTTTTTGTTGTTTTTTTTTTCATTTGAAGGCGTTTATCATTACCGTTACATCTTCGTTTCTACGGGTAATAGCAGAATAGAGGTGAGGAACACGTGGATGGAGCTTATCATTCTTATCACTCGGTGTTTCGATCATAGCGACAGGTTCCCCAAGAGCGATGTATGAGAGAAGACGAAGTGAATGCTGAAGCAACAGAGCAATCGGTAACTATCTTCATGCAGCGCGTCCCTACTAGTTTTAATTCCACAGAGAAAAGTTGTCTATATGCTGTGGCCAAACTCATTTCTTCCAGAGTTATGTAAATTAATTGCGACCGCCCAGCGTTTGTGGCGTACCTTTTATTTCGTTTCGTAGAAAAGGAGAAGCTAGGGCTAAAAGCTGTGAAGAAAAGCTTCGCAGTATCCTGGCCCCCATACAAGAATTGGCAGGACAGATAGGAGGCAAGCCAACTTGAAACGAGCACAAAAAGTTTATATATGGAAGATTTTCGCACTAACACGTTCGTACGTATGAAAATAAGGTATCAAATACAGCGCAAAGAAACCATATTGTCAGCACTGAAATTCCCATCATGAAATGACTAACGCATGAAAAAATTGCAAACTAATACACGACACTGGATTCATGAAAGTTGTTCGCGGCGAAAAAGACCAATCTGGTGATTAAATTCCGTAACTGGACCTAATCCAGCAGCGTGAAACTTTTTTAATAGTTTCGGTACAGTGCAGAAAAACGATGGAGTGTATGAATACGTACGACGCAGGGAAACAAGACATTTTTCTATATATCGCGTTAGTGGGTTTTCGGTATCTTCGTTTAATTCTGCAAGGGTGATAACAGTACTGACATCAGATTTGACGAAATATTTACTAGATACTATCATCCTGTGACTAAAGAACGAGAACACAGCGCAATTTGCCTATAAAAAGAATATTTGGCTGGATGGCAGTTAGACCCACCCATAGAATACAGTTATGTTCTTCTCTGCAAGCGTAACTTAGATGTTGGTCACCCCTGTGGTATACCATACTAAACTGCAGTACTGCAGAAGCGATAGCGTAAGTATGGTATGCAAAAAGAGTTCTAATTTTGGAGGCAGCAAGTATCTTGTTCGGGCAAAGGCATCAACGGTCACGTGATGCAACTTTGGATTGTGGATAATCTATGTGATCGTTGTATGTAAGGTGACTGGAAAGGCCACTCAGATTACTTTGACAGTTAAGAATGCAATTTTTTTTCTTCGTAAGCCTAGACTCAAGGCGTCCATTAATTCCGCCCCTTTTGGCGTGTATTGCACTGCTTTTGTTTTGCATGTCTTCATTTTAAAGTGGTTTTCTTGACCAAAACGTCAAAGCCCCAAAGTTACATATATGGTATGTTCCTCTACATCTGCATCCATGCTTCCAATTATGAAAACCTTGGTATCGTTTGCATAGAAATTAAATTTTTCGTCATGTGTACAATGCGCGATATCGCTATTATATATGAAGAATAATAGGGATTCGATCATACATACATTCCCTGTGACAGGCCAGTATTGGCGGATTGCAAAGGAGATTTAATGTTATTTATTTTGACCTATTGTGCTGTGTTGCTGAGGTATAATTTATATAGTGGATGGGGTGCTGAACGAATGCCGCATCTGTGTTATATTTAAAAAAGGATAGTATGATTGAAAAGATCAAAATCCGCTGAAAATCGGCATACGTGCCCAGCACATGACGTTTTTAGCTGAATGCTTCAATGATTTCTTCTTTTTGCATCAAAAGAGTTGTTTCGGTTGATGGATGCTTCCTAAAAGCATGCTGATAATTGAGCAGAACATTAAGATGGGATAGAAACGATACAATTTTGTTTTGTAAGACTGTTCTGATGCCTTTCAGAAATGCAGGTAGCATCGATAGTGGGCAATAGTTGGTGAGAACACTCCTACCTCAATATTTAAATACAAGAACCATACGTGCAATGTGAATTGCTAGTAGAAATACACGTGTAGACAAAATTAATTGATATGTAAAAGTAATAACGGGAAAATTATGCACAGGAAGCACCTGTGTACCGCAAACATCCTCGGATTTACATTTTTTATGCCCTTAACACAAGTGGATATTTCTGCGCAGTCATTCGTAGGGAAATACAGAGAATGGCGTATTACAGTCTAAGAAGGGAAGAGTTCCGCGCCGGGTGTATTGTTTCTAGAATGTAACCGCAGAAATTGGACAAGTGCACAAAAAAACAATTTAAAACGGCAGCTAATGGGCTGTCTCTTAAACGTTTTTCATAGTGTATAAACGTGTTGGGTATAACTCCTTCAATGCCACAATGCAATAGTGAGTTCAGTTTTCGCCAAAGTACATCAGAATGTTTTGTGCTGTCATCAGAAAGTATATCTACAAAATGTGCGTTCCTTGCTGCACGTCGTCAAGATGTAGGCTTATTTCGGTGAACATCAGTTACAAAGTTTGATTACCAGCCAGGACTCCATGCTCGTTAGAAGAAGCAAACTGTTAAACCACTTGGTAGTTTCTAAACATTTTTGCATGGGTCGAGTAATCCACCTCACAATTCATAAGCTGCTTTGGCATGTAAAAATGTGTTACTCTTAGCGCCCGTATTATGCGGATTTATTTATTGTTTATCGTTTCGCTTTAAGATAGAATAACACGAAGCGAAAAATTCCTCATATAACAAGAGCGCAATAACCCCGTCGAGGACGTGCAATAATATCTTGGTTAAATACGTCACACAGTTCGCACACCATCGGTTTCTGTTGATAACACTTTCGAGGTGTTTCCGCTGAGTTAACAAAGTATGGAGCTCTTAGCGCCGTAGCTTTTTCCTGTTACTTTTTTTGTCTTTGGTAAAAAGGTAACTTCCAATAAATTATGCAAAAATATCAAATTGAGTTAACAGGAAGCTTTCGTTGAAGTAGGGTAGCGGGAAAAGGTGATGGCCACTTGGTCGTGGTAGTTTTTTGTATTTTTGACTTCGCTGCAAAAACATATTTTATCAATATATTTGAAAGAAAATAACCCATAAAAATCGCGAGGTGCCACTAATATCACACTAAATTATTACACCATAAGGCAGAAAGAGACGCAACGAAAGCTTGTCATGAAACCCAGCATACGGCACTTCAGTCCTAAACAAAAAGCGCTGTCCTGCAGAGAAAATGCCACATTTTATTGCCGCAATAAAAATGGCGCGTACAGGCGCTCATATAATTCTCTAGAACGCTCTTACTATCGGCTTTGTAGTGCACCACTGGAATCCATCATCAACCTTTTGTTTTTATGTTCACAGTGTCTCGGTGCGGAGTGAGTAGGCTGACATAATATGCGGTCCCCAGATGGTAGCTAGTAACTATGCATTCAGCTCGCTGCCCTCGGAACTCGACCTGAACATACAGGCAGAAGTTGCGATGCGCAATATGAATGATGCGACAGCCATACAGAGTTTGGAACTATCTATTATGAAGGGAAAGTGGATGCCGCAAGCGTTTAATTACCGGGAAATTGATGGGAAATAATTGACTGTTTCTTAACTTGACTTCGAACATTCTTATTGCTTTCAATTTCTTTATAATCGATAGCCTTCTCTTTTGGCACTACAGGCTTCGTCTCTGTTCAATTCTGTTGTTACGAGGGCAAAAAACCGGGTCACAATGTGTACAAGCAAGTCCACTTCTTGCGCAACATTCCTGCGTCGCCTAAAGGGCTATGACGTGATTTACAGATGCTGCTACGCTCCGCAATGTTTCAGCACTCCCAGAAGCTCCGGGTTCTACTTCTTCGATTTTCACTTAAAAACTAACAGACATCTGTAAGCCAGATATATCAAACTCGAAGGAGACCGCGAAATAGTTACATAAATCCATAATTACATAGGAAGAATCGCACTTGATAAGCTTATCCGTAACCTATAAGCAATGATAGAGTACTCCCATGCTTGTGATGCACTTCTTGCTGCAACTTGCCGCCCGGCGGCGTGCTGGCAGCTCATCGCTCGATAGGCGTGGCTGTAACAAGCCTGCTTTGCATCGAAGCCGCTTTGGAACTTTGGAACTAGTCTAGTTCTAGTTCTTTGGAACTAGCAGTGACTAGTTCTTTGGAACTAGTCACTGCCCATAATGTCTAATCCTGTCATCAGTACACTGCATATAGAATAACCTTTCATTAGAATTAAGGTGCAGTTGGTTATCGCTTCGCCTTCGGCAGGCGAGACCCGGCGTTGAAGGCTCGATAGGTTGGGTTCCCC
This sequence comes from Amblyomma americanum, assembly GCF_052857255.1. NCBI lineage: Eukaryota > Metazoa > Arthropoda > Arachnida > Ixodida > Ixodidae > Amblyomma > Amblyomma americanum. The sequence goes on along the minus strand of NC_135497.1, from coordinate 385,061,818 downwards.
GTTTGACTGAGATGTGGCGCTCAGGAGTGCGAGATCGAAGACCACCCTCAAGCGCTCCACACGTTCGCCTTCACCGACAGTTTCACAGCGCTAGCGCTGCCAGGAGATGCCAAAGGCTTTGAGCCGACCCGTCTCCGTGCGCGAACAGTGATCGAAAGAGTTGTTAGGAGAAGAGCCGCTTGGCGATGCGCAGCCCGCAGTTGCAAAATTAAAGTTAAATTTACTGTGCGGCTCTCACCTACTTTTACATAAGATTTTCAAGAAGATAATTTGTGTGCTCTGTGTAGCGAATAATTCGAAATATCCGGTTTCGATATCTCTGGGCTCAACTGACCCCCAGCTCGTCGTCGAGAGTAGTAGCAAGCATGAAGCACATAGCAGGAAAGCCAGAGCTTTTCTATAGGACGGCTCATAGACGATGGCGTCCGTACGATGGTCAGGTCTTCAGTCAGCGGAACGTGTCCCCGCCTTCCCCAGTTAGTCTTCTTCCAGCCGGGAAGCGCCTATAATCTCCCGGGCTGCTTTCGCGGCTTAGCCAGCCTCCGCCATGAGCCACTTTTCTAAGCTGAACAGCACGCTGGGGTTCTAGCAACGATTTTGCTGCGTTACGGGTGGCCGCTTTCAGCGAATAGCTATCACCCGCTTATAGCGGCCTTAGCAAGCATTCGCTGCTCAGGAGCAGTGGATGATAGTTAGGCAAGATGACAATTTCAAACACACTGCGCTAGAGGAAAATTGAATACGCAGCGCGAGAGCCTGCGGGAATGGCACAGTGGTCGAAGGCTTCGCGAAACGCCACTCCCTCGTTTGCGCCCCCCGCTCGTTTAAATCCGTCTGAAGGCGAATCTCCGGGTGACGTCTTTTCCGCATGATGGCAGGCTGTAAGAAAAGTTCGGAAGTTTTATTCATCAGATGCCTTTAGCTTCTCTTCGCGGCAAACTCGGGTGAATATCGTCCGGAAACAGCGGAAAACCCGAGGCCAAACATAAAGCTGAAAATATTCGTGAGAATGATATTCAGGCGAAAAACAAGCTTTGCCTCCGACCTGGATACGAACTACCGCTGCTACAAAGAGAGAAGCTTTGGTTCCCAACACCTCTGACTACTGGGCCATAACCTGAACCTCTCGCACTGTTTGTTCTAAATTGCTGCCTCTGGTACTGCTCCTTCAATTTCCTGTCTTCGTCGCATTTCATCCTTTAGTTTTGCGCTACAAAATGGGAACGCAACGGCGGGCTGTAGGGACGGGCGATGGGGACGGCTGATCAAGTCCCGAAAGCCGTCAGGGAGGCAATGCGCTGTTGCCAGGTCAATGAACGGGTTCGGGTGAATGTGGCGGCCCGTTCAGCAGACAAACAGACATGGCGAATACCTCGCTTGCGGCTGGCCCCTTTGAGACGCCCTAGAATGTGCTACGCCCTCCCTGCAATACATTGCGTGCTTTCACCAATTCTCTTCAGATAAATATGTCGCAGTTTGGAGAATTTTTTAGCCAATTTTTCCCGAGAATGTTAGCTGTAGAAGCCGTTGGCAATTACAATTATCTTTACAGCGGTGCTCGCAGAAGAATAAACGTGCGCAGGCGGAGATTCTTAAATGCTCATAATATGCAGACTAACTGGCCCTAAAATCTAGTTTTAGTATACCATGCCAAAGGGCCCTCGAATCCAATTCTATTAATACAGATATCCACTGCGCGCCATTCCTACGGTGGATGAACTGCCATAATATTGGATCATGCCGACCGAAGAGCGCTATTTTCCTAAGCTATTCTACTCTGATTGCATGGCGAAATGGCCAGTATTGAAAGCCATCATTTCTCGCCAATCGTTTGAAGTATTACTTCCGAGAAGCAAGAGGAGCGCAAAGCACCTGGCAACCATAGGACGAGAAAGAATAAGTAGCCAGTGCACTTGGCTGCCCCTCTGCAGGAAACTTTCTCTAACCCATACGCCTTCACAGAGGCAATCATCGAAACGCAGCTCAAGCACTTCTTGCATGTGTCTACGCGTACGAATACTTTTTTCTGCCGCGCTTAATGCCTTCAGTGTCAATTTCTGCGGTTTAGCCTGTTTTCTTTGTATACCACCACCATGCTATTTCCAAAGGACATTTTTTTTTAATTGCGCGCTCTTCCTCGGCTTTCGCAGTAGTCTTAAATCCGGAAGTCTAGTTTTGTGACGTAATTTCGCCTCTGTTTTTACACTCACATTTCTTGCCTTCCGCCATTGCAGTTCTTTGTTTATGGTCTTTCGTAGCAACTGCTCTTGGCATCTAATTTCCGGCTGGGCGATCTGACCCCGGCAAAGCACATTAAGCTCGGCTCGTCCATTTCCGGTGACTCCGAGCCAAATACGAGCACCGCCTTACAGCGCAATGCAGATTACGCTCCAGGCTAGGATTGCGTCGTTTTTTTGCGCCCTTGTGCGCCTACGATTGTTTATTGAGCCACAAGATCAATCTCTCATGCTTACCTCATAGTCACCCGTTGTAGGTTGTAATTCGCAAATTCCAGACATGTGCATGTGCGCTTTAGGTATCCATAACGTTTTGGTTCGTCACTCTATAGGCGAATGTTCATCAATCCCAACTTTGGCAAAAATAGGATGACCATCTTTACAAATGTCCAGGCTGACGAAAAGGCGTTGATTTGTTGGTATGAACTTTTCTTGAGCCACTTCACTGGATTAGGTGTGGGTGGATGAAGGGAAACGGGGATGAGCAGGTCGGCGACGGGCCATTGAGCCAATCTAGACGACCGGGCACTGTCGGGCCGCGGCGACCTTCAAGGCCCAGCCCGCGATGCGAAGCTGTAGCTCCGATTGTGAGCTAAAATAGAAGCCATCTTTGTTTTGGCGGTAGCAGAGACGACAGGAGAATTTTATGCAAAGACGTAGATTTAATAATCCATTTCTAAAGGAGGTATATTGGCGTTTTACTTTCACAGCTTGTGACATTCATTGGAATAAATCCCAATGTTTTGTTGAAGTGCATAGTCAAACCAAGCTACTTCGATGTCTACCGTCGGCATATTTATATAGCTATATCGAAACAAGGGTCTGCATAAAATGACAAATCCGGCTTCGACTCTCGGCGCATGGATGACACAAGGATGTAAAGCACCTCGCATGCTTTATTTTGGCGTTACCCAACCAGGCGCACCTTTGCAGAATTGCCTATACCTTCAGTTGCGAACAAAGACAGTCATGCAGCATGTGGATCTCCTGATAAAGTGCAACGCAGTACTGTTTAATCATACTATATTTTATAAAAGCGAACTAGGTTCCGTCCCATACCAGCCTGTATAAGAAATACTATTTTTTCGTGATAGACCTAAGCATATCCCATGCGGCTCTTCTGGTATATTAGCCCGTTTACACGACGTGTGGTGTACGTTGGTGGTTGTTTGTGGCCCCGTTTTCATTTTTCATTCTCCACACTTTCATTTCATTTTCGATTAATGCGGTTGAATGTAACCGCTTGCTTTTTATTTGCTCATGTTCGCTTACTGCATGGGAATGAGAAACGATAGACGTCAAAGATTTCAGCTTGAAACAGTGGGACGCGCGCTTGCTCAGCAGTGACTTAGAAGACCTGGCAACGCTGGTGGACGAAATCTGCACGGTGACAAGAGCAGTAAGAAAGCCCAGGACTGAGGTCTTCTCCAATAGAACTTCTTCAATTCAAGAGAAAATATTAGCAATGAAGTTTTCATTCATTCATTCATTCATTCATTTTTTATTATTAATTACAAGGAAGTCGAAGAAGAGGTCGGAGCATGATAGCGGCCCACGTTACTCAGAGTTCGTCTTCGATGCGACAAATCCTAGCTATGCACTGCTACGTTATTCGTGCTTGCGGCCAGTGGACGCAACCAAACGTACTCCGCCGCTCACTAGTGTCACTGTTTGCCTGCTCCGTGTTGGCTTGTGTGGGGAGTCGATATTTTCCTGCTGCGACCTTATGTTATGCATTGTGCATTATGATAATTTCATAACGTTGCATACATGGCTTTGATACTGGAGTATATAAGCGGCTAAACAAAATACTGCACACAGATTCCTTTTGGGGTATTCGCACCGCGAAAAACAACTATGACGAGGTCTGGTTTAGCTCACAGGAAAGCACCAGCCGCTTCAAAACCTTATGTTTTTTTAAGTCCACGACACCCAGTCAGCAGTTTCTTGGGTTTCTTTTATTCAGGCTTGAGGAGGTGAGAAGGGTTCCGAGGGCAGTCGGTCCAAAATGGACCAGGGCAGGAAAAGTGCCGTATTCGGCTGGGCTCTTTCTTTAGCGTCAGAAATACGGCAGCGCAGTGCTATTACATCTATGCATTTAATGACTGCCATAGGTAGCATAACCAGATTCTGTCACTGCTCCTGGCCTCACTGTGCGAGGATTGAGGGTAACGCTAGTGAACACTTTGAACGTTACGTTACATGCTACATAATTAACCCGAAAGTAGAGGATCGCACAGCCGCCACCAGAGCTCAGTCGGTAGAGCACGTGTCAGGCATGCGGAGGTCTTGGGCTCGGATCACACCTGCGCATGTAGTTGGGTTTTCATCCACTTTCTAATGCATTATCTATGAAGTAAAAAATAAATGCACTACCAATTAAAAATTGCTGAGCACCACGAATTAAAAAACAAGACAAGAAAGCATTCTCATCTGCTTTCTATCGTCTCAGCGACTGTGGACTTTCTGCACACGCTTCCAGTATATTTTGGTCTCGCGAGGCCCAACGCGGAGCAGGGTACCAGTGCAAAGCTTGCGTTCGGTATTCTTCTTGAGTGGCAGGTCGACTGGCTAGAGCGAGCCTCAAGGAGGCTCTAGCAGAGAGATATTGTAATCTCACCTTTCCCATTTCACTGTTCCTTCGAGGAACTGTTTGTAGTAAGCGGTTAAAATAAAAGGTCGCATGAGCACAGCCCATTTTACAGGCTGACCTTAATGCCACTTATGTCGACCACTCCTTTTGTCCTCGGCGCACAGTGGAGTGCCACTTTTTGCAGCGCTAACGTCGTCACCCTTAAGCGTCGGCGAACACCCTCACAGCACCCTCGCAACACAATCCCACAGCAAAAAATTACTGTATTCATAACTGGACAGCTGACCACAGGGGTCCAGTCATTCTACCCTGGTCTCTACTCTCCGGCGCAGAACAGCTTTGGGAAGACATTTCGAAACGGGGCGCCCCCTGGTCCAGGAATTGATGCAGAGTGTCATTTCCCTCAGTCATGTTGAGGGAAATGCGTGCGTGTTAAATTAAAAACATGCGCGATGTTAAACACGTATTTTCGTTAATATTTGTACCTGAATCTCCGAGCGCCCAGATTTAGTTTACGCTGTTTAGTTGAGAGGCGTTGAATGATTTCAACCGGCCAGTATCTTCTGAAAACTCGTCATAACATTTTACTAGGTGGCCCATAATATACGTGATCCTGATATATAACCTGGATAGAGAGCTTGTTAGTAGAAGAACGGCCACCTGTTAGCATAGGTGAGAGAGGGGTGTCCACTATAATTACAGTCTGGCCGGTGCTGCTGGACATGAGGAAATGTTATATATCAGGAACCAAATAAAAAAGGTGCCAAGAAACAACCGTAAATAAAAGTTTTAATACAGGGACCGGCATCAGCTCTTCAGTCGATATTTACCGTTCCGTTTCCATTGCCTGAGATTAAGGACAGAGTAAGCACCCAAAAGGAGCGTCGTTTTGCTTTTCTATGAACTGCGGAAGCATTCAGCTCTTGCAATTCGTCGCGATCTACAGCAAAAAATGTAAAAGCAAAAGAAACTATGTAGTAGGGAAGCGTGAAGGTAAATTAAATTTGTACGAGTGAGTCCAAATAAGTGTAGATGATGAAAACCTGTAATAAAGGATACAAAAATAGATAAAGCACGGTCCTGATGGCAATGTCAACAAACACGGCCACTAAGTGGTGCGCTCGGAAGTGGCGCACCTCGGTGTGTAAACAAAAAGGTGAAGAAGTTCACTGAAAGGAACTGAAGGCAGCTGCGTCCTTCCCATGGAACCAAAACGCAGAGGCGTCCGAACAGCCAGCAGCAAAAGTTATTGGCAGGAAAAAAAAATTCGGGTGTTTAACGTATGGAAGCGACCCATGCGATATGAGAGGTGACTGAAAACAAGAACGACTGAATATGTCAGTGGGAGCTAAGTATATGTATAAACAGGAAGCTGCTGACCAGAAATAAACGAGCCACGACCAGAAACCACCGATGGCTCCATCCCGCGACAAGAACCAGAACCAACAACGAGATAAGCACCTGCATGGGAGTGCTGCCTGCGTATATTTTAGAGCATGATAGCGTTAATTTTTAGATGATAGCCCCTGAGAGCGAACATTTGTCATACTAAGCACAAGAACAAATATTTCGGAGGACACTTAAGACTACTTACTTGTTTTGATGGCGAGAGCATGCGCGCGGGGTGTTCGGCCTCGGCGATAGCGTAATACTCAATGCAGTGGACAGCGAAGCTTATTTGTTCGCGCTGCGCGTGTGGAAGTTTGGCTTTATTGGTCAGTTACGTGCGCTGGAGAGGCTGCTTTGCCTGAAAGCTTCTCGTAAGCGCATGTATTTTAGCGCTATGTAGCTAAAATTTCTTGAGTTACAGCGCCGAGGTTAAACGCGTTTTGTGAATTCTGAAAACTGATATGAGTATTGTTTACGGTAGGCTACACGCCTCTCAATAATTGAGGAGCCTAAAAGCAATCGTTAAAAAGTTAACTATTTAGTATTAGCTAATCATCGTGCAAGTTATCAGGTCTTTACGGTATTCTGATCTACTGCACCACTGAGAATACTATGCCAGGAAGAAAGCGCTCTTCGAACTCGAAAGCCCATTTTTTTAAAATTGCGTAAACTATTATGTGAAAAAGCTTTATAGGAGCGTCCCAGCTAAATATGCAACCTTTGTCCGTAAAGTTCTGAGACTGAGGTCATGAAAAAAATGCGTTTAACATTGAAATTATTTATGCAGCACCCATTCGAAATAGTCTCCCTTGCAGTCTATACACAGCTTCCAACGCTTCTTCCGGTCTTGGAAACAGTTGGAAAACGCTTCTTTTGGCAGGGCTCTCAGCTCCTTTGTCGTGGTGTCTTGAATCGCCGCCATGCACCCCAAGCAGCGACGAGGAAACAGGAAAAAATCTCATGGGGAGAGGTCCAGCGAATATGGCGGATGGGGAAGTACAGTACAGTGGGGAGAAATTTTTGCCACGCTGAGAGCAGTGTGCGGCGTTGCGTTATCGTGGAAAAGGCTCCATTGTCCAGATGCCCAGAAGTCAGAGCGACGGCGTCGCAGTGCATCACGCATGTGTGTTGGAGCACGCGGATATAAAACTACTGATTCACCCTCTGCCCTCGTGGGACGAACTCGTGGTGTATGACAACTCTGGCATCGAAAAAAACTATCAGCATCGCCTTTGTTTCGGTCTTCTGTCGTCGCACCTTTCTCGACAACGGAGAGCTTTTGGACCGCCATTCGGCGCTCTGCCTCTTTGTTTGAGGATCGTATTGAAAACACCATGTTTCGTCTTCAGCAATGATGCTGTCGACGAAGGCAGCATCGTTCTCTGCCTCGGTGAGCAAATCAGCGATCACTGATGCCCGCGTGTCCTTCTTGTCCTGTGTGAGGGAGTGCGGCACAAGTCTGGCATTCAGCTTTCGTTTCCCCAATTTCTCACCCAAAATTTGGTGGCATGTTTTCTTACTAATGTCGAGAGCATCTGGCAGCATGCGGACATGGGGCGATAAACAGACGGCTGCCGCCAGACCGCTGCCGCCATGATTTTAGGGTTGCTAGAAACGGCGCGATTCTATATACTCCATAAATTACTGAAAAGAACAGCTTTGCATTTTCATTTAAGCAAATATTTATTCAATGACGACAAAGAGGACGAATTACTCTTTGTCAGCCATTTCTGAACCGAAATTGTTAACCTGTTTTAACCTCCCGCGCTTCCTGATGTCCAACAACGTGTGCTGGCTAAGCCTAGCAGCTCTAAAAATCCGGAAGCAATATGAAAACATGGCGCGTTTCATCGCTAAAAATTGTGGTGTGGGCATGTTCGGACAAAAATAAAGCTTCGCGCGCCTTTCCTTTGCCGTGAACGCGAGGCACAGTGTAGCGGCAACAAAAAAAAATTCGTGAAGCGAGAGGACCCGCCTCGAGGGATGCCGCCATGTTGCCGGCGGCGGAAGTCAGATGCGGTGCGCCCTGATTCGTTCGCGCTCATAGCTTACATTGGCCGTTTCCTGCAAGCGGCTGTTGGCCGGTAAACATACCTAGCCGAGCTTGATCGGCGGCGGACGCCCGCCGGCCACCGGGTGGATGCCGCCCAGCGGGCGTTTGCCAGTTTTTCGCAGGTTATTCGCTCCATGTGGGTCAGCCTTTAGAGCTTTCGCTACCGAAATTGAGCTGGGCACGCCGTCGCTAGCGTAAATTCCCAACCCCCAAAGAAGAAGAGCTGGGTTGTTCCGATACATCTATTATTTTCTAGTTTTCCTAAGCTTCTTGTGGGGTCAATTTCGGCAATCCTGCGCCTGTGCCTCCACGTTTTCATTTACTGCTGCGCCAGGGAAGAATGGCTCTGTGTTTTCTATCTGCATTTGGTGATGAGGACGTTTTTGTAATCTCGGAGGTGATGGATTTGCTTGTTCCGGAAACGAACTGCTATACAGCGCATCGTCTTGAAACCATAAGGTACGTCGGGATGCTTGAAAACACCCAACTTGTGAAGAGCTCAGGCTATTCATGGCAGTTGTAATCTTGCAAGGAATAATCTAAAAGCCTGATGATGCTAACTAATTGACAATGATTGCTGTAGAACTTTAAGCCTAGCCACCCAAAACAAGAAAGGAAGGGTGGCCCACACTTTGGTGCCCGTCTCATTGGGCGTGACTATCCGCTGAACGTTCCCCTTAAAGCCACATAACAGAAGCCCACAGCCGGCCACGCGCGGTAGCCTGTTTTGGAACGTACATACCATGCATATGTAACACTTTGGCCACGAAAGCGGCTCTTTCATAGGAATTATTACTTCCAACAACGTTTCTTCAAGGTAACGTTGTGTGAAAGTTGACTTCCCTGGCTATCTTTTAAGGCACTGCTACGAACTCTCAAGAGTGATGTCCACTGAAGCTGAACTTTTTCTTGCTTTTCTAAACTGTTTCCTTCATAATTTTTGGGGGCAAATAGAGTTTAATTTTTCCGATGTTTCTGTTTACGTTCTTAGTAGAGTCGGAGGGATGAACAAAAAAATCGCTATTTTTAATCACTTTTTGGGACAAAAATTTGGCAGGCATAGTGCTAAAGAACTAAAAAATTTAATCTTTGAAGCGATATCTCCAGCTGTAATATCTCCGTCAGAAATTCAGACGCTTCATAAATAACATAAACCTATAGCTGCTGCAGTGTGGCAACATCGCGGCTTCTCCCAAGCATGCCGTGAGGAGACGACGCTCGCGAAATTTCTCTTCTTCCTGCTTTGTCAGGCGCGAAGCTACGTCACTTTATATGTTATGCGCCCCATGTGCAGCGTAGCAGGTGTTCATGGCCATTTGTAGCCTAGAAACAGAGAAACACAAGATCTCACGGCATGTCGTGCAGGCCTAAAACACGAATATGACAACAGAACTGCATGTAGCAGTAACACATGAGCGCTGTGTGTGTAATAGACTACGCACAGAGATCGTGCTCTAGCAAGCCTGGTAAATGTGAGACAAGAAAGTGAATAAAGAAACAAATGATACTCAACTGCTGCTGAAAGCGCTTTGAGGCGCTGCTTACAAATTCGCGAGCAGGGAAGTGAAAGCTTCGAGACCGAGGCGCAAGCTTGCACAGGTGCGCTGTTCTCACGGACTCACCTGGCAAGCACGAAAGTTTCGGCGCTGTCGCTGCGCGATCGTTGTTTCCGCTGCACTGCCAGAAGCTTTTGAGGCGGAGTATATCAAGCGAACTTTAAACGCTTGCTTCTTCACGCTCGAAAGGGACCGGCACAGCGAAAGAGCGTGGCGCCTGAGCTAAGTGACAATGTGCTACGGAAGGGCAACACACGTTTAAAACTATGATGAGCCGATAAAATTATACTGGCATTCGAGCCAACATTTCTAGACAGGGCCACAGGGAGCGGCGCGGCGGCGGAGGCGCTGCGCTCGCTTAAGGATGGTCACGTCGCCTGCTGCTCTGAGGAGCGGAGCGGACGGTGGCTCGCGTACATACAAAAAGGTGGTTAAACAATACGAACGTAGATTTCGCCTTGATATCTTTTGTATTAACGAAACCAGACGGTTTAGAAGTATTTATAACCATAACTTTAGCCGGGCGCGTTAAATACGCGTTAGCTAACGGCTGCTCGTCTCCTTGTGACTTCCTAACTGTGCAAACTTTCAGGGAGCAGATATAGTAAAGAAATGCTGTATTCCATCTTGAATGCTTAAAAGCTCGTTGCTCGAGCTTCTTCAACCGCATATGCATGCATGCTGGGGCAAGATAGTTTCCTTAGCCTCCTAAGCCGGTTTCAGCGGTTTCTAAACGTCAGATTTCGTATTTAACGTGGTGATTTTACGAAGTAAATGGCAGTTTACACCCCAGCCGAGGTTGTGAAATTCATTAGGTGTTTCAATTACTTGTGAGAGTGTCAATCAACCAATCTTTTATTGCTTAAGACAACCCTTGAAAGAAGCTAAGGAAAAATCTTCGATTAAGTTTCATTTATGTTGCGCGCAGTCGGTGCTGCAAGGTGAGCACTAAGGGGCCCGCCCTTTGCGAAAATTAGTGCTGTTACTGCGACTTCAGCCATGATGACGCGGACCTGCAAACTATTTTTCAAAGCCGCATATAACCCATGTGAAGAATTTTATCAAGCCGAACTGTGAGGGGGCAAGCGCCACGTCGTGTTTCTTTCAGGTCTTTCGGTGGAGATCTACACCCAAAAGCTCAACCCTGAGCATCCTGCCCTTTCGTACCCCAGGTGTAGAGCGCACGGGAACGTATCAATTTATGGACGGAATTCAAGCCGTGAACATCAATGGCGACGCGCGGCTTGAGGCAGCCGCACCCCGCGCAGTCGAAGCGACGCGCGAGTGAGCGTGGACCAGTGATGCAGCAACCTGACCACGTGGCCAAGCGCAGCCGATTGGCTTGGTACAATCGGCGTGGTACTGTCGCAACCGTAGAGATGGCACTCGCGGCCCTTTGAGATTAAAGCGGTGAAGCAACGGGGGCCTCATCCCCCAAGCAAGTTTTCCAACTGTCTTCGTCTAAAAACATTGATTCGAGCAGACGACAAGAGAATGACGTCACCTGCATAGATGAGACTGACTGCGTCCGGAGGAAGCGTGCGAGGCTTTGGATTGAATTTTCAGTCTTTTGCATCGCGCATGGCTCTAAACGTTTGCTAGTCGATGGCCAGCTAATAATACAAAATTTTGAAAATTTCTCAATGTACTATCGAGGACAAAGTGGTATATTCCACGCAGCGGGAACCGGAGCAACAGAAAACTAGTCACTCCCGTTCCAGTGACTTACTTCATCGCAACGCCATCTACAGGCGGCATCTGGGATCTAGGCCGCCAATGGGAGCCCTTTATTAACCGCAGGCATCTCTCTTGACTCGTTTCAGTGTTTCGTGCTTCAGCTCGCCAAAATGCCGAGCGGCGCTGCAGCAGTAGCAGTCTGATGGCCCCCTTTTGATGTTGTGTCCTTTTTTTCCACTCACGTTCGAGATATGGCTTGAGAGCCGACGCGCACGGCGCCGCTCGGCATTGCGACGATCTCATGCACGAAACATTGAAACGAGTCAAGCGACACGCCTGCAGATAATAAAGGGCTCCAATTGGCTGTCTCGATCCCAGATGCCACCTGTAGACGGCGTTACGACGCAGTTTTCTGTTGCTCCGGCTCCTGCTGCGTGGCGTATACCGCTTTTGTCCCCGATAGTACGGTATTTCCTTTGCAATAAGCAATGATAGAGTTGTGTTCCAGTTCGTAGCAGAGTCCGGCACTGCATTCGCACTCCATTAGTACGACACGTGTGGCGTCATGCGGAAGCCGTTATGCTGGGTGCAGCAAACACTTGATGGGCAAGGCTGAGTAGAAGGTCCCTTTTCAAGCCGGAAGCGGCCGCGCTTGTCACGCGAAGTCCGGGGCTGTTTCTCATCGCCAGTTTCCTTGAATAGCAGCAAGCAGGCTGAGGCGTTTCCATACCTCAACATCGCGCGTGCTTGGCACAGCTGAGTAACGTCATAGATGTTATTCGTACACGTTGTCCTCTGGGGATGGTGGGGTAGGTCAGCAAGGGCACCCTGTTACCTTTCGGGATCCCTTGAAGGCTTTTCTCTTTCATTGCTACTCCTTTTTTTTTGTTTTCTTCGTCGGCTGAGGGCTGGCCGCTCTGGTACAGAGTAATGATGCTTTGGCACGCATGCCAGTATGATCCCATGGTGACTTATATGCTGGCATAAGTATGCATCTAGCAAGGGCTACGTGCTTTTTAGTTGGCAAGTTCCTGGAGAAGTAATACGGCGTTACGCTTGGTCTATCCGGACTTAGTTATAATAAATTATTTGACGCTGAAAACCACCCCTGAAATTTATCGCACTGGCCGTCATGTTTTATTATCGTTTCGTCCAAAGCGAGATGAATTTTGATGCTTCATGGGTCTTTCCGCTGCGGTTGTAAGGATGTTCGTAGACGGCGTGTGTGGCCCTCTCCTGTGGCCGTCTTCTCATTTTGTCTTTTTTTTTCATGGGTATTCGAAATACAGCATGAGAGTCGGTGCGCGCCGCGGCATGATACGGTAAAATGCCCGCGCGCGCCGATTCTCATGCTGTATCTTGAATGCGCATGAAAAAAAAAAAGACAAAATGAAAAGACGGCCACCAGATCGCTACTGCTGTTGCTCCGCTCGGCATTTTGGCGAGCTGAAGCACGTTGCTTTGAAATGAGCCAAGCGACACGCGCGCAGACAATAAAGGGTTGCCACTGGCTGTCTCGATCCGTGATGCCGCCTGTAGATGGCGTTGCGATGCAGTTATGCGTTGCTCCGGCACCCGCCGCGTGGAGTATACCACTTTTACTCTCGACAGTACCTTCTACGTGGTCGTTTTTTTTTCAGCATTTAAATGAAGTCCGTAAAATAAAAAAAAAAACATGACTGCGCTCATGCGCTGCCATATTCCAACGCTCCCAACCGTGTTTCGAACGAACGAAACAAGCGCGCGGACCGTGCCCAAATGAACGGCCGACGCTAAGTTCGACGGGGTGCAAAATGTCTTAAAACAAAAACAAACGAAGACTGCCTTGAAATACGCGACTTTACTGCTCCCCCTTCCGTTTTGTTTTGTCTCTGCGTGCGCTCAATAGAAGCTCCGTGTGAACTGCCTGTCAATGGCCTGTCTATCACTTATCGCAGACCGCGGCACGCTTTCCATGTTCAGGAAAAATGTGCTGACCCACTTTCAAGGCTATGCTGACAGCTACGACGGTCTCTGACTTCGAGATGGTGGGCGCGCACGCTGCGTTCACTGAGAATGCGCTTGGCAGCGCTACAATACGGCAGCGCAATAGTGCAATCACGTTCTTTTTTTTTTATACTTCTCCTCCTTCCTTTAACTGCTGAAAAAAAACGACCCCCTAGAAGATACGCTGCTACAAAAAACTAGACCGCTCGTTTCGTCACCCCCTATAAAACTTGACGAAAAGCGTGTGATCCCAAAATGAATACTAAAAATTTTGCATGACTTATCTAAGCTAATTAACTAAATAAGCGGAAATAAAAACTATTTGAGGAGCGCCCCACGTCGGCATACAATATGTCGGTTTCACCCAGCTCCGCTGCGCCCCTTTCATTTAACCCTTGGTTCAAGTTGCGTGAAAGACTCGTATACTCGTTCCCTTGAGGAGGTAGTATATCTTATGCAAGTCCGCGGAAGAACGGTGTTGTATTACGGGGAAAGAGACGGCGCTGTAACGGGATCGTGAGCGAAGAACAGCGGCCTTTTTTACAGCGAGAGTTGTTTATGGGACACTTTCCGCAATTGACGGTGCACATCCGCGCTCCACGCGCATGGGGAAACGCTGATTAAGGCGGAAGTATAGAAGTTCGGCAGTAGGATGACTTTGCTTTCGTAGCAGGGTGCCGACGAAGGAAAGCACGACGGAGGCTGGTAGGTGCGAAGGAGGTTGCGCAAAATATGCTTTGTACTTGAGAACGAGATCGGTGGAAATTGTTTCAGGACATACGTTAGGAACGGTGATTGTCTTCCGTTAGGTGACAATAGACAAGTGAATATAACGAACACAGAACTTGTAACTGCAATTAAAATCGACGAACATGTTTACTGTAATTCACAGAGAGCCGGCTGAAGTGTTAAATTATCTGTAAAAGCCTGAGATAGGCACGTTAAAAATATCGATGCTCTATCTTTGATGTTGTTCAGCGCTCATGGTAGATAATTTTTAAGCATTCGCTTGCCATAAGTTTCGTGACATTTAGAAACCTTCCGATTTTTATTATGCTATAAATGAAAGTATTATGAAGTCACTCTAACATATCAGTCAAAATCAAACTCGGCCGTTGTATGCTTAAGGAATACTCACGGCAATGTTTGTAATCATAGAAACTTTTTACTCTTAGCTCATCATTTAATGAAAAAGGCTCAATTAGGTGATGCGTTTGTATATTATCAACCATATGCAATATGTTTTTTCCTAATTAGACAGATTTAGTCCCTTTGTTGCCACCTTTTCCAAAATACATAGCAGTTAGTAGAAGGCGAACAGGGCGTTGTGCACCAAAGTTTTACTGAT